>NC_041339.1:13500385-13627885 GCF_004354835.1 Perca flavescens | reverse complement strand
CATAAAGAATCTCGCTGTTTAATGAGGTAACCACTAGAGATGTTCCGATACCAGTATCGGTATCACCCCCAATACTGCCTAAAACACTGGTATCAGGAAGTACTGCAGTTAATGCACCGATCCGATAACACGTAATAAAGCCCTAAAGAAAATCTACGTTAAAGTAGTTTATTTATGTGTTTTTTCCATTATAACTGACTGTCAAACTGGAGAATAAAAGAAAGTTCTGTGGCATTCATTGTTTGTTTATGTTTGACAAAGAGTTTAAATTAAACCAGACTGACAACAAATACAGAAATCATATCACATCCATACAGGGATAGTAGTATACAGTTGTTAAAACATAAAATATATGACACACTGGTATCGGATCGGTACTCTGTATCGGCTGATATCCAAGTTCAGGTATCGGATGGTATCGGGCCATCTCTAGTAACCACATCACAACAGCTCCTTTATTTTTCAGTAAATAAGTTATCCCACAGCACTTACGTAAACTACACATCAGGCTAGGAATGTGACTCATCTTTGGGCAAAGTTATAACAAAAAAAGCAGTAGTGGAAACCCTGAGGGGATTTCAATCCTGTTCAGTACTAGATCAGCAAAAAAAAAATGCCCACGGAAACTATTTGAGGGAATTCTGACAATATTATGCAACAGTGTCGTAGATCAGAGAAAAGGTTGTGTGACAGAGATAAGAGTAAAGAATAGGTTAGAAACCTCAAATGGTTGCTGGTTCTGGGGCCCGCTGGAGATGTTAGACATAGAGCCATTGTCAGCACTAAACAGGGAACAAGTAGTTGACAAAGTTATTTTTTTCGACTCAGCGATATTCAAGGAAATTCATTTTTTCCCCCCACCCCACCATGTGTCATAGTTTCCATCATTCCAATAATGTTATCAAGTGTTTGTGTCCTATTTCTTCCCTTTATCCTCAGCCCTACACCTTCTGTGATAAACATTAACTTTAAGTGACTTAGATTGTATGTGTTATGATACATTTTGTTACAAGCTGCATAGCTTTACAAGTAACAAAATGTATCACAACACATACGATCTAAATCACTTATTTGAGAGTGATATCAAAAGTGAATGTTTAAAGTTGACATTTGATCACAATCACTCATGTGATAAATGACTGTATGGAAGGTTGATTAAATTTGTGGCAGGATCACAGCTTGTGTTGCTAGCCCTTGTAGGTGCTAGTGTGAAGCAAAGTAATGCAGGGTGCTATTACACTAAATGTTAGCCAATGTATGTTCAGAATCATCTTTATTGGACAAGTATGTATAAACATACAAGGAATTTGACTCCGGTGTATGTTTGTGAATAACAACTGTTAGGAATGATGGCCAAACATATTAAGACCCAGATAAAAAAAAAACAACAACAAAGACTTTCCTTTACAAAGATTATTTGAGGAACTTCATTCTCCATAATGAATGGCGTCAGTCTCCTCAAAACTCTCTAACAGTTACAGTCTAACAATCATATAAAATGCTGCCTTGATCTGGAAAACTGTATTTAATATACAATTTATACACACCTTCTTTCCTCCAGCAGTTCCTCAATAAACCCTGACTCACATCTTGGACATGTGTACTCCTGTGAAAAAACAAAAGGTAGCACATTAGACTCATCATAACAACATCAACTATCTATTTTACAAACAGGTGCATCCCTTCTCATTTAAACCAGTGACTTTAAAAACTAAACATAAAGTTACTTGCATGAAAACTTAAACTTCAGCCTATTACTGTGTCAATGCGTGGCAAGTGTTAACTGCAAACGACGCGTCAAATACAACTCTACTGATAGCACAGCTGGACAGTGAGATAAAGAAGACGGAAAATGACTATCCTTCTCATATGACTAAACCAAGCTCTCTAACCTCGAAAAGCAGCGTTAAACGTTTTGAGGTCTGACAAAATTGTCCCATTCATTGGAGCAAATATTAATAAAACACCAAATTTCAAAAAGAGGGCTCACGACTCACTTGAGGAGGCCTTCCCACTCCATCCTAACTAGGGTTGGGCACCTACGGTTCCTACGCAACCGGTAGGAATCGGACCGGATTAGAACGAAAGTTTTGGTTCCACTTAATGTGTTGACTGAAATATTTTCCCTCTGTCGCTCCAAAACGGACATCAAAATATCACACTTTTCTCTGTAGCTACCGTAAATGTAGGCTAGTTTTTAAAATGCCATATTGTCCCTCTGGGCTCACAGAAACAAGACATAAAAGCATATTAACCGTTCACTGATAGATAGTAAACATAATACATCTTTGATGTCATTTTTTCAAGAATCGGTTTAGGAATCAAAATGGTAAAAATCCAAACGATACCCAACCCTAATCCTAACCACTGTATATATTGGGCTATATGTTAAAAGTGGCCTGACCAGCTGTGTCACTATTTCATAAGTTTGACTGTCGCCTGTAAGCCCCTTCAGCAAACACCGTAGACAGCTGAGAAGACCCCCCCTTGTTACCGTACATAATTTTTTTTTTACACTTTCTTACTTACTTATGTGTGTCATGTTTTGTTGGTTTTAAACCCTGATCCTGAGAGAAACAATGGCACACAGGCTATTCCAAACAATAAAACAGCAGTTGCACAGGTGTATTAGTTGTTAATGCGACCACAGGCCATTATCAGCAACCTACAGCCGATCTTTTACATTGTGAAAGGCGCATGTACAGCTCTATGACAGATCATTCTAGCCTGCGACAGGCATGCCACTTGTGTGCTTCACTGAATGGCAAAACAAGAAAAGGACGCAGCGGCATTGTTGCCGCGGGACCATTCACACGAGTGGTTGACAATCTAATCTAACGTTAGTACGCAAAGTCAGACTAGTGTTAACGGAGTTTCACTAATAAAAGAAATACGCGAAGTCGAAAATTAGACGCGATCAGTGTTACAGTTACCAGTTATTGCTAGTGAATAGAGCTGCTAACATTATTAGTTAGGCTAACATAACCGCACAGTAATCAACAAATCACCCAGTCAAACATTGTTACAAATACGGCATGGCAAAGTAGCAGTTGGCCTGTGTGTAATAACTAGCTAAGCTAACGCTACGCAGTTCGTGTTTGTATGCGGGTGTATCAACTACATAGATAACAAGCTAGCTAGCTAACTAACACTGGGTAGCGTTAGCAAGATAAACGGGAAGTCGTAGCAGCCGGCTAACACTGCTAGCATGCTAACTGTTGGCCCAGCTGCTACAACGATTTCTACTGAAGTAACAACAACGCCACTGTGTTTTTCATTTGTTCAACTGTCTCTATCTTTACTTTCTGTCTACAGTACTTACGGGAAGCCGAGGACTAATCTCTGCGGAGCATCTGTGACAGAAGAACCGGCTAGGCCATGGAGGAGCTTCCGCCATCTTTAACCACTAAACAGGTAGAGAGGAGGAAGCACTACGGAGCACCGAAAAGGTCAATGTTAACCTCCTAGAAAATACGGCGAGCATGTGATTGAAATGACTGCTCTGCATGATGCATTATAGATAATACTAAAATGTATTATATGAATGAAGAAAATAAAGACAAAATAAAAAAAAAATGGAACATTACTGGATGGATTTTACATGATCTATTATAGAATTACAGACTATGATAAATCTAAAATAACAATAAAAATTGATTACATTGAATTAATTGTTTTACAACACGTGTAAACATAATGGACAGCTTATTGTACTTTGTAGAGTTGAATTATTAATGAAAATGCATTTATTTATTTATGCAAGACTAACAATTGTGTGTGTTACATAATATTGCCACATGGTGGTGCTTTTGTGTATCAATTGTTGATAAGTGTTACTGTATTTCACATTGTAGCCAGGGACTAAGGATACAATATACTCTTGGTAAGTTTCCTATGGAATCCATGCGATCAGAATTTAGAATGAGGATTGACTTTATTGTCATTGTAAGTTGTACATACAACGAAATTAAAAGTGCTACTCTATGGTGCAAACACATATCTTCAGGCAGGTTATTATATGTTTGGGAAAACCAAGTTAAGGTGTCCTTAATTCATACACACATACCAACGCAAAAGCCTCCCCAGCAAATGTGTATCATGTATCCGCACACTGTGTCTCCATTGAACTCATCCTTGCAGGTTCAGGGCCCCCTGCACTCCCTGTTCACATATAAACCAGAGATATGTTTTTGCAATTTGGCACTGCATTGGATTTATTTTGACACATTTTACTTTTTTCCATTGGATTCCTGTCAACAACCTCTTGAGACATACTCTGAGTGTTTAAAAGTAGCATCTGTTTTTGCGCAACGCATCTCGTCAAAGGTGGATTTGTGTGGTGTCCTTGATTATTTGACAGTAGCTGTTGGAACCATTTTATCAAGTGTCCAACCTGAGACATAAAAAAATTAATAAATAAATAGTCTCTCACATGGGAAAGACATTCTCTTGCTTGATGTGAACACAGCCAAGTTCTTGCTGGCAGCTATCTAGCGGCCCTGAGATAGCAGTGAATGTCTCAGAGATCACTTAGTTAAATAAGAACTGGAGAGGAAAATGATTGATTTTATTTTGTTTTCAGGTCTGTTTTTGTTTTCGAAGTTGTAAATTAAAGTTTCCTCTATATATTTTTCTCCTTAATGGGATTGCCAAAACTACAGATTGGCAGCTATAAACATATCACACAAGTCTGGAGTATCTCTGGTACTTGGCAACACATGTTGAGAGTAAAGTAGGAATTCCCATCTGACAGTCCATCAGCCAATCACATCTCTAAAACCGTCTGGCCTGATTTTGTATTTACAAATCCAGTATTATGCTCTTGAGGAGAGTAGCCCAAAATGCAACCAGCTCATATTGATTATATTATTATGCAGAAAAATCTTTGCATCTGCAGAATTTCATTGACCAAATGGTTTAATTTCCAAATGTGGCATGCATAACATAGATATGATTAGTTATAGACTGGATGTTTCTACACGGCAAAGCTCACAATGTAACCTAGTTAGGTCCTAATATCCTCTCTAGGCCGGAGTTGTGTCTGATCTGGCCATGTGGGAGCAGGAAAGACACGGCTGTCCCATGGGCTGAGATTAGAGAGGGTCTGATAGCACTGAGGTTTGCTATGTCTGCCTGGCTGAGGTAAGCTATTGTCTCTCTGCGCCGAGTGCGTCACCGCCGTCCCAGGCGAATGCTCATTGTAGCAATGCAATCTGGGCAGTGAGTGACTTTGGGTCAGAGAGAGATCATGTGAGTGGCAGAAAACAACTCTACCAGACGGAGCGAACTTCCACATCATGTAGTTTTAAGTCACTACTAATCTGGATTTGAAATATGTTCCATAATTATATTATTATTATAATAGTAAACTGCTTTTGAGAAAGTTTAAATATACTGGATGAGATATTTTCTTGCTGTGATGTGGATCAAAACACATGCTGTAAAAAACACTGCAAGGGGTGGAAGTCACTAATTGTATTTCTTCCTGCCACTGTAATTAAGTAGCTTTTAGACTGCACATGCATGCATGTGCACATGCACACATACATCCACATACAGTTTGTTGTTGTTGTTTTCTCTCTACATGTTACAGTTTCATTACACTCTAAGAGGCAATAAAGTGTTGCAGCCAAGGCAGCAGACAGATATGCTGCAATGGACACTGCTGCTTTTGTCACTCCATAGAGCTTTTCCAGACACTCCAGCCGGGATTGCCCCACACAGTCCCTCTGGGCCCCCTAAATCACACTCCCGTACACACAGTAACACACACATAGACACACACACACACACACCCACACACTCAGCAATAACAGCCGCCTGCTGGAACTTCCTGGGCCCCTTAGTCATGCGCCACTTGTTTTCAGTCCCACCCATCGAAGGCTCTCTCTCCCTCCAGACACACTCTGTCTGAGGCCATGTGTCACAAGAGCTGTGCATCAGACACACACACACACACACACACACACACACACACACACACACACACACACACACACACACACACACACACACACACACACACACACACCGTAAGATCCCTGGACAAACAGCTAAAAGGCTGTCAAGGTCAACATTAGTGATTGACAAAGCTGTCTTTAAGAAAATAAACGTAACATATCCTCACCAAATATATATACATATTTGAATCACAGCTGGTAATACCAAAGTGTTTTTCTGCTCTGCTTGTGTTCCAGAACAAAATCCTGTGGCACTACAGCAGAACATAAGTGTTTGGGATTACATCACTGGGCAGCTAACAAAATATAGATGTTGCTACAGGAACATATGTGTACGATTAAGAACTCATGTTCAACCGTCTTTGTTGTAGTGGAGTGTTTGTAGTCACTAACTGCAGATGTTTCGGCAGAGTTTGCTGTATCTGCTTTGATTGAGTTATTGTTTCATTAGATAATATCTGTCCCATTGATCTGTCCTAATAATGCGTAGTGCACTCTGTTCAAAATACTGTTGTTTTAACAGTTTAAATACTTTATACTCTTTCAATTTCTATTCACGTTTACTTGTCACAAGGTGATTTGTAGTACTAAAAACTTTTGAACCAAACTAGCAGCATGGTCATTCCCATCCACCTCAATTGTACTTTAGCTGCTTTCAAATTGGACCTGTTTATCGTGTTCACGAGATACAGTGAGGAAAATAAGTATTTGAACACCCTACTATTTTGCAAGTTCTCCCACTTGGAAATCATGGAGGGGTCTGAAATTGTCATCGTAGGTGCATGTCCACTGTGAGAGACATAATCTAAAAAAAAAAATCCAGAAATCTCAATATATGATTTTTTAACTATTTATTTGTATGATACAGCTGCAAATATGTATTTGAACACCTGTCTATCAGCTAGAATTCTGACCCTCAAAGACCTGTTAGTCTGCCTTTAAAATGTCCACCTCCACTCCATTTATTATCCTAAATCTGATGCATCTGTTTGAGGTCGTTAGCTGCATAAAGACACCTGTCCACCGCATACAATCAGTAAGAATCCAACTACTAACATAGCCAAGACCAAAGAGCTGTCCAAAGACACTAGAGACAACATTGTACACCTCCACAAGGTTGGAAAGGGCTACGGGGAAATTGCCAAGCAGCTTGGTGAAAAAAAAGTCCACTGTTGGAGCAATCATTAGAAAATGGAAGAAGCTAAACATGACTGTCAATCTCCCTCGGACTGGGGCTCCATGCAAGATCTCACCTCGTGGGGTCTCAATGATCCTAAGAAAGGTGAGAAATCAGCCCAGAACTACACGGGAGGAGCTGGTCAATGACCTGAAAAGAGCTGGGACCACCGTTTCCAAGGTTACTGTTGGTAATACACTAAGATGTCATGGTTTGAAATCATGCATGGCACAGAAGGTTCCCCTGCTTAAACCAGCACATGTCAAGGCCCGTCTTAAGTTTGCCAATGACCATTTGGATGATCCAGAGGAGTCATGGGAGAAAGTCATGTGGTCAGATGAGACCAAAATAGAACTTTTTGGTCATAATTCCACTAACCGTGTTTGGAGGAAGAAGAATGATGAGTACCATCCCAAGAACACCATCCCTACCGTGAAGCATGGGAGTGGTAGCATCATGCTTTGGGGGTGTTTTTCTGCACATGTGACAGGGCGACTGCACTGTATTAAGGAGAGGATGACCGGGGCCATGTATTGCGAGATTTTAGGGAACAACCTCCTTCCCTAAGTTAGAGCATTGAAGATGGGTCGAGGCTGGGTCTTCCAACATGACAATGAGCCGAAGCACACAGCCAGGATAACCAAGGAGTGGCTCTGTAAAAAGCATCAACGTTCTGGCGTGGCCTAGCCAGTCTCCAGACCTAAACCCAATAAAGAATCTTTGGAGGGAGCTCAAACTCCGTGTTTCTCAGCGACAGTCCAGAAACCTGACTGATCTAGAGAAGATCTGTGTGGAGGAGTGGGCCAAAATCCCTCCTGCAGTGTGTGCAAACCTGGTGAAAAACTAACAAGTTGTAATGTGTTTGCTGACGCTTTTAGAAATGGCAGAGGTCACATAAGTCCATTTTTCGGTGGATGGTAAGCTAATATGTTATAATTGGAATCTTCATTCTAGTTCTTCATCATTTTATAATAGGCCTATGTCTGAAGAAAATGTTGATATTCCCAACGGCGTCATCTTTTTATTTTGTCATTATGCCAATTTGCATTTGCTGCATTACATTACCCGCTCACTAGCTTGCTAACTGTTAGCCTCTGTGGCTACTAGACACCAACAGTAGCTTTAAGGAGGACTCTTTTGGCGTCCATGTTGCCATTGCCTAGCAGCGGTGTTCTCACGACTTAACCACTTGAACGCCAAGCATATCGTGAACACGACTCATTAACCACAAGTTTACACAGTCCATTTGAAGGTGCATTTGCGATAAGCGTTAATTAGCAAATGTAAGCATGCTAACATGATAGCTGGCTGTGGATTGTTAGTCAAGTGATAGACACTGAGACACTGGCTGGTTGTGTAAAATTTAAATTTCAGAATGGTCTAAGACTTATGTGTGATACTGTGAGTAACTAACCAACAGTCAGTGGCAAAACAGAATGAGGCAGTTATACAACATACACAGTATAACACGAGGACATTGAGCACAAGACACAAAACATAGCTTGTTGGAAAGACATAGTGTTAATCTCTTCTTCCCAGCCAATCCTACATAGCAACACCAACCGCAAACCCCCAAAGGAGACAAGAAAAATATCCAATAAAAATAACAAACCCTATTGCATTTCCACATGAAATTCCCCAGCAGGTGGATGAGTGTGAAATGAGGACAAACAAAAAGAAGACAATTAACTGTGTGTGTATGAGAAGAGGACTGTGTAGAATATTGTTTTTTGCATGCATTCTGTGTATGTATCAATGTGTGTCTTTTTGTGTGGGTCAGGATATGTTTCAGTCCTCTGTGTGTGTGTGTGTGTGTGTGTGTGTGTGTGTGTGTGGGGGTTTCCAGAGTGTGTTGTGAGAATATTTTGTGTGCATACAGTATAGACAGTATGTGTGAGTGTGCACATTTACATAATTAGCTCACACAGTTGTTATGTCTCGTAGCCTCCACAGTCCACACCATGCAACACTAAAGCTTATAACAGAATTCATGAGTTGCAGTTACTCCTCTTATCTAAAACTGACCATCAGTGTTGTGTTTATAAGATGTACAGATCTGTAGTCTGGTGTAATAGATACCATGTGGGTCTCCTGAGTTCATTTGTAGTACACTGTCCTACTTCAACAAGCAGATGATATCGAAGCAGATCACTGAATTAGCCACATATGTGTCCTAGTGGCTATTCAACTGGCTGTTCAAATAAAATAAGCTGATGATAATGAGCGGGCAAGATTGAATATAATCCAAGCTGAGGCACTTTTATCTTTGCTGAGTTTGCATGGCATACCGTAACGCATGACAATTAAATGTTTAACCAACTTTCCATGATAACCAACAAACTTTCCATTTTAAACTAGCAGGTATCTGGGCCAAGGCTTGTAAAAGAAAAGGTATTTGTGTTTTGTTTCTATGTGAGAGCCACCTGAAAAGCTGATTATTATGGTAAAATTATGGTCATGGCCTGGTAATTTTCCAAGCCTCAAATTGCACAATTTGATTCAATTTAAGTAAACTTTGGGTACTAAGTGTAGCGCAATTATCACACTTCATTGACTTTTTTTCAGTTTGAAAGTGTGACTTGATATTGCAACATGAACTCAAACCAGAGTTAATTCAGTGGCCTTGTCAGTGCCAAGGCAGGGGAGTCAACAATCTCATATTATACTTTTCTCCGGCACAGGAGTCTCACACAGTACCTAAATGTCTCAGCACGCATTACAATCAATATAATAAAGGTCCCATATAGTAAAAAAGTCAGATTTCATTTTGATCATAAAGCAGGTCGATGTGCCATATAAATACTGTGACAAAATTCTCAGTCCACAGAGAAATTCCGTATGGTTGTGATGTCACAACTATATTATATAGTTAAAAACATGCAGCTACAGTGCCGTAACAGTCATTCCTCGGCTGCAATGATGGAGTGTTTCAGACAGAGGATGAATGCAGGTAAATTCAGACGGACAGTATGAGAAGAAATGTAAACATGTTCTAGTAGAAACTCAAAATACAAGTATGAACCTAAAAATTAGCATAATTATTGGACTTTTAAAGCCTTACAGTTTATTTTGTTGCATTCCCAGTAAATGTTCCTCCTGTCAGTACGTATGGGCCAGACCACACACAGAGCCAGATGAGAAGCTGTCCCAGAGGACACGACGAGGAAGTTAGACAATTCACCAAGAATAATTAGGGACAATTAGCATGTGCACAACTTCCTAACTGGGCTGATTTGTTGTTGGTGATCTGATCGTGACCAAATCACTGACAAACACTGCTCATTTGCAGTAAACCTGCCTGGAGTTTTAGTTGTAGCTTAACGGGGGATAGTAAACTTGGTTGAAAAGTTTTTTTCTGATCAAATGAATCACTTGTTTAAGAGCAGTGTCCCTTGCCTCGCAAACATTTCCATCTCAGGGCACTAAAAGCACAGATTGATGATTGACGTTTAAAACTAGCACTGTAATAATAGATCAAGGGTGCCAAATTACACTCATGAACATTTCCTAAATCATTTTCTTCTTCTCTACAATATGTTGTCATTATCATTAAATAAGCATTACTCTATGATGACAGTCTGGTCTCAATAAAATATACATGACCCCAGATCAGAGATCATAAAAAGCAAAGAGCATTTCCGAGAAATCCATAATCCAACGTCATCTGTAAGACTGGAGTGTGCGCTGTTGTGTCAGTGTAATGATCAACTTTGTCAAAAGTTAAATTTCATGCACATGTGGAAAATTAAAAGACTTGCCGTGTAACAGAGCAAATCTGGGAAATAATGTCTGAGGCAGATATATTCTGATGGAGTGATGGATGTGATATCTATTAGTTTCAGCTGTGGGTGGGACTGAGCTGTTTACAATCCAGTGGCGCGTTCTAGAGAGTGGGTGGTCTCTGAAACACTCCGCAGCGCCTGGTCTGATCACAACATCATTTCAGATCTAAACGTTGGCTGTAAACTTACTGGAAGTAGTACGGCAACTTGGCGGAAATGATGCCACGTGGATGTCATTGACGTTGAATAACAAGCTTGACATATCAGAGCAGGATGATTACGCATCCCTGAAATGTCAGTGTGGGCGTCACATTAGAGCCCCATGTGTTTGTAGGGATATAAACACCTCAGCCAGAGGTTGTGATGTAATGTGTGATGACTAAGCCCATGCTCATAACAGGTGAGATGCAACCATAATCACACCCACGCACTCAAACATTCAGACAAACACACGCACGAAGCTGTGTTCCAGTGGAAGTGAGGCTGACCCCTCATCGGTTGCACCACAAACAATAACATGTAGGGGAAAAAAAGAATGAAATATGGAGTAAAGTGGGAAGAGGATTCCTGAGGTGTCATGTTAAGTGTAATTAGGATAGCTCTGAAATGGCTCATAGGTTTACTCTGTGGTTATGTAATTACCCCCACTGGTGCGACACTGGCGTATCATATCCGACATCAGTCAGAGGGCTGTGTGGTAATGATATACAGATTGTGTTCCTGGTGAAGGTATTACACATAATGACAACAGCAAATGGGATTTGTCTTGAACCCATCAGGATGGTTTGTCCAGATACATGCATCAAAATTGCTCTCTCAACATATTTCTCTGTTGTGTATTCTCCTGGAAGACTATTCAACATACTGTATGCACCGCAAAGTGCGGCAAATGCTTTATTTTAGTGGGTGTTCACCGCAAATTCCTGTGGGGTTGCCACTTTTTAAACTAAGGCGAGAAACACCGGTTTGTTGAGTTTACTGTGTGGGTCACAGAAGAATTTATAGATGGTACGCACTTAAGGTATGAGAAAAATTGGCTTTAACATTGTATTTTCCGCGTACATTTAGCATAATGAGGTGTAGATTTGGCAGTTAATCCAGAATAGGCTTCTATGTATTATCCCAAAAACGAATGAAAAACTAAATGGCATGAGAGGCCTCATTGGATAGATGTTCAGTAGGCCACAGTAAGACATGTCTGCGTTCCTGATGACTAAATCTGAGCAATATATTTGTGTGGATCTTTGGATCAATTAATCATGTATACTTTTACACACAATGCACAGAAAAACGCTGATACATTTGAAGATACATTTTTTTAAAAAGACAATTTTTATGTTTGTTTTTATGTGTGGGCACAGAAACAGCCCCTTGGTGGCATTGTTATTTGCCCCTGTTTAAACTAACAAAACATCCAATTCCATTCCCAGTGTAATAAAAGGGTACTTGGACAGGAATATAAACATCGTCCTAAAGTCGAACCAGATGCTGCTGCATGGCGGAGCGCAGGATTCAGAGAAAGGAGAGAAAGACAGAAAAACAAGGGAGGTACTTTACACAGAGAAGTGAGTCAGTAACCAAGCTACGAAACATTCATTTCTCAGTTCCTTTGCTCCTCCATCCCCCTGACCTGCCAACGTAACCCAGAGCAGGGGGGTATTCCTTAGGAGACAGGGAAGAAAAGCTGCCCGGCCTGGATTTGATTCTCGCACGAGGCCTTGAGAGGCCTGTCAAAGAGGTGACTCAGCCACTGCACGTACAGAAGAGGAGGTCTAAGCACTGCACGCATACACCGAGTGCCTGGCTGGCTGCCGAAGCCTGACCCACCACCCTAAACTTCAGCATGATAGGAAAGCTGTGCCATTTCCTTTAGGGTTCAAGTATGATCTCATTTGGCTGAACCTGCTATGATTAAGTTTAGAAAAATCCAACTTTTGTAAAATGCATGTCAGACACAGTTTCACAATTGTGGATTTCTGTGTGTATTGTTCAGTAGCCGAGTGGCATTCGGGAGAGTTGGGACTTTTTCCCGGTGGGCCGGTAGCGTTTCGAGGCCGCGAGGGCCGGTCTGATAATAGACATAGCAAGTTCTTAGCAACACCATCCGGCGGCCTGGTGTGTGGCCGCTGCCCGCTGGTCAAACTGTGCGGCTTCTGCTCAACCCGTACGCAAGCAGCAGCCTCTTATTTCAATACAAACACAGGCTAATCAGAAAGCTCTAACGAAGTGCAGGTCACAACCATGTCTAGGAGGATTTTCAGAGCGGCCCCTCCCCAAATGGCATAGCCCTGGTCGGCCTATGACGCAAAGCCATCAGACACCTCTTTTTTTTCCTCGTCACGTTTTGGAAGTCTATCGGTAACGTTAACAGACAGTGTGAGTCTAATGATGGAAAGCGCTGAGAAGGTCAGAGTCAAAAGGAAAAAAATTACGGAGGAGGAGGCAGCAAAATGCTCCAAAATAACGGACATGTTCCGGGCACTTAGGTTGTTTGCTTTGGTCGAATCCGTAGCTGTGTGTAGACTACTGTCTTGAGCAACCACAACTAGAAGTACACATTGGGTTATGAAAACATTACACCTAATCAGTTTAAAACTCAGACCCTCCACTCGCCTTGTCTGGAACCTGTAAGGTAGGTCAGTGGCTTTCCTTTTCTCAATTTGGCATAAGTTAACTTGGCAGTCAGTTCCACTTGCGTGGGGCCCCCGAGGGCCAGTGGTCTACGAAATTTGAAATTTTTGGTCCCACTCCACCCCTGGTATTGTTATTACTGTATGTAGTAATAGTTGAGATATAATAGAAAAGCAGGTTGTAAAGCAAGAATCAAGTATGTTAAAAAAAAAAGAAAGAGGACATATTGTGACAAATATTAAATATTGACAAATATGTGTGCCGTTTGTTTTAGGGTTCAATTATGATCTCATTTGGCTAAACCTGCTTCGATTAAGACTGTGACAGAATTTAGAAAAATCCAACTTTTGTAAAATGCATGTCAGACCCAGTTTCCCAGTTTTAGAATGCTGTATGTATTTTTATATGTACGCAGTATAATAAAATGCAGATGATATGTTGAGGGGTATTGAGATATAATAGAAAAGCAGGTTTCAAAGCAAGAATCAAGTATGTATAAAAAAAAAGAAAGAGGACACATTGTGACAAATATTAAACTTTATGTTGTTTTGAAATGGCAGTACAAAAATATGTTAATGCATTTGTCATTCAAATTTCACAGTAGGTACACAGGTAGATACACAGACAGACTGTTATTTACAGGAGAGTCATTGAGATGTTTCATAATACACTATAAGAATTATTACAAGTATTTCAGACATCTGCTTAGAGTTTAAAGATTTATCACTTTTTGTCCATTTGATATTGGCCATTTGCATCGATATCTACCAGGTTTACCAGTAGCTGAACAGATTGACTCACCTCTGGCAGTGTAACCAAGTACAGGTATGTTCAATTTGCCTAAATTGTAGTCCATTCTTAGACAAATTTCATTTTCCTTTCGCTCAGATGATGCTGATTACATTTGTCTGTCCAGTTAGTTCATTGAAATCAGCAAAACAGCAAACGAAATGAACTAGCACAACCTCCAAAAAATGTATTTACAAAACAGAGCCAAGCTCTCAACAGAGGAGGTATTGTAGAGGGCTTGGGGTTGTACCAACAGTCTTCTGAGACTCCTACAAACACAACCAAACTGTTAATTTTAGTAATCGGCGGGTGGCTGAGCATTAGGATCAGGATCTAGAGTAAACATGTGTGGAGGGAGGGAAGGAGGAAGACTATACAGGTTTGTTTAGGCTGAGCCCCTTCCTCACCTCCAAACAAAAGCGTAAGTACATACAGCACAAGTCTAGCTGTCCTGCTCTTTGTTTGTGGTGAATTAATACCACATTGGCAGGCTATAAAGTGGTATCAGCTTTCCAAACATATCAGCGCTGCTTTCCATCAACTTCTTTGTTTTGTTTGTGGGGAATGTGAAAACTGTAAAAAAGTTGTAAAATGCCAGTGGCCATATACATACACAATAAACACAACACAATAAATACATTGTATGCATCAGCTTTCCCAAGAATATATGGATTTGTTACTAGGATAAAAACATAAATAGAGTTTGATACCTTCTCCAATAAATAGTAGTGGTATTCTATTTACAATATGCACACATCTCCCAAAGAGCCAATGAGATATTATTATTATTATTTTTTTTTTTTAGCTCGAGACACGTGTGTTCATCTGCCTCAATTTCCCAAACTAGCAGGAGTTTAACACAAATTGCTCACAGGGTTTTTGTAGCTCTTTTTGAGGCAGTTACACTATTGTGTCTTCCAACAGACGTCTTTCAAATGTTTTGTCATTCTGTATACAAAGGGGAGGGGAAGTGATTGTCAAAAAAAAAGAGGTCATCATGGGAAGCTAGTGGTGTGACACTTGGAAGTGTTTCTCGAACAACTCGTTTCTTGCAAAAGGACTGGGTCAGGAGTTGTCCGTCTAGACCGCGTTTTCCTCACTGCCTTCGAAATGTTGAGGTTTCCGAGGGGGACCTGCACAAAAAAATTAAATAAAAAAAGAGTCAAAATGTGCTTGCATGACAGCTGCAGAATCCTCATTGGCACAGACAAGTAAGAGACTCGTAAAAAATAGATGGTGGTGTTTTTGTAGCCTTACTGTTGCAATGGCCGTAGTGACGGACTCCTATGGAGCGACCGAGGAAGCAGGTGGCCCGGCGGAGGTGGCAGGCGCTGGGGTAAGTGATGTTGTCATTGCCACAGATTGGCTGCTCAGACGGCATGGCGATTGGGCAAGGAGTTGTGCGGCACATGACACAGTGAGCGCTGTTGGTCTGGTCGGTCACACAGGTGTGGGTACCTGGACACACCACGTTGGAGCACGACTCTGTGCAAGACATGAAAAAAGGGCTATTAGCAAAAAAAAAAAAAAAAAGTGTGATATATTTTTGCTTTTGTGCACAACAGCTTATGTTGGAAGTAGCATAAACTAGATCAATCATGCTTACTTTTGCAGTCTCCTTGGTACATGACCTCCAGGTCTGGGTGTCCCATGCAGCGGGCCATCAGCAGAGTACACTCATCGGTATATGACTTCCCGTCGCTGCCGCACACAGCGTGCTTCTGGGTAATGTGAGAGCAGTCGGGAGAGCACACACACTGAGGCCTTCCCATCTTCATTTTGCAAACCTTCCCGGGACTGCATTTGACTCCATCGCAAGTCTCTACAAAAGCACAGCGAGTGGTTTTTATACGCGAGTGTCAGTGTGATGTTACTGTATTAACAAGTCTGCAGACATCAGGTGAGCCGCAGGCATTTTCATCCAAAACAAGCTTGAGATCTGGGGTTTTCCCAGACCAAAACACAATTTTCACCTTGCACAATATTTACAATAATCACATCTCTTTATTGACCGTTACACACAGGGGTGTCTCGCCTGGTGGAATTTGAGGCTGGCGTGTTTTCATAACAGACCAATGTGTACGGCTACATACGGATTGGGCTAAGCTCCCACAGAGGGACGGAGGGGCTCTGAGGTAGACAGAGTTCAAATAGCTGTCAGAGGAGTTTACAGGCTGAGAGATGAGGAAGCCCCAGGCTCCTCTGACACCCCATAATGTCAAAGCACAGGAGGAACTGCAATCCTACACAGTGCAAAAATCAACATTAGACAATGCACACAGGTCTTTTCCCAGGACCTTGAGAGATGATGGCTGATCAGCTCCAAGTCCTGAGGATTCTGTAAATAATGAGGAACTTATTTCTTATTTCCTGTCTCTACCAGCACTTCAATATCCTGTTTTATTCCAGAGCTTTTTTTTTTTTTTTTTTTGCTTTTTTTTTGTGGTCTAACTTTTGGTTCATTTTCATCTTTCACTCTGTCTCTTGCTGCGCATACATTTTCTCTCTATCTCCTCTGTGTCTCTCCCAATAAGGGAATTTCTGAAAAAAAAACTATACTCTTGTAACGATGTCTTACTCTGAACTGACAAGCCATCGGTTAACTTTCATTCACGCTGCCGACGTTTTCCTCCCACCGAATTCCAAATGATCAAGATAGTGGAGCACATTATGAGTCCCAGACATGTGGCAGGCATTTACTCCAGCCTGCAGGAATGTATTTTCTTATTTTGCTCATGGAAGCAAACAGGGCAGGAGGAGGTTGTGATTCGACCAACTTTATTCATTTTTCATGTGACAATTGTTTAAGTCTTTTTTTTTATTTATTTTTATTTTACAAAGCTGCAGGCTACCCTTGACTGTGGCCTGTCTGCTTATTTCAGGTTTATCTAAATACAATCCACATTTCTCTTTCTCTAAACCGTGTGACGAGGCCAGAAAACCCTGTGGCTGTGGTTGGGTATGTTCTCCAAAAAATGCCAGTGGCTCAATTTTTACTGGACTTGGAGAAATTCACATTTTTGCCCTATGATCACATGGTGCAAGTGCTGCTTAAGAAAACAAAAATGTATTTGCAAGTGAACCTGAATGAACCTTGCAGAGATTCCAGGAGAGGAAGCTTCTTAGGACAGCTGGGTGGAGTTATGTGGGAACATCTCCTGGATCCATGTCCGCATTTTTTTTTTTTTAAAGCTGCACGGGGAAGTCATTGTGTAAATACCTTGATTTCACAAACGGCGTGGCTTGAATTAACTTTCACTGACTCTCCGCGGGGAAACAAGAGTTATTTAGTGTAACGGAGTAGCCAATTTTGTCAACTTATGTTCATTAAAACATAAGTTAAACCTTCTGTTTAAAGTCTGCAATTGATATCTAAGCAGTGATTAAAGCCCCCAGTACTTACCTTAAAACTACCACTGACAGAAGCAGCCTGAGTCCTGTAGGATCATTTTATGTTTTAAAATAATTTAAATGTGGGTTTAAAGCAGTTTAGTACAGCATTTAACTTGTGGGTTACATGCAATGACGAATGCCATGTGTGATAAACCAAAACAATACACAAGTAATTGATTCCTGCTACTTGGCCGATTCAACCAATTCCATTTTTAAAGGTTTGTTTGTTTACCTCTGCATGGTTTACAGGAGACAATTCCCAGGAAGCCCAGCAGGCTGACCTCATTCATGGGCAGGCTGGTGTTGGACCATGCTGTGTCCAGGCGGCCCCCGGCACAGCACTCCTCTCTGGTCACCCCTCTCATCAGCACCATGTCGCACCTTTGGTCTTGCTGCAGCCAGCACATCCCAGCTGGAGATAGTAGCAAAAATAAAACAAGTGAATTCACTCTGACCCATATAAACTCATAAAACGTAAAAAAGTATATTATATAATTCTGAATTATTGTCAATTGGACTTCTTTTAGTCAATGTCCATTAAATGAATGGCTAATTATAAAACTGTAGTATTGCAAGTTGATATAGCACCTGTCTGCTTGGATGTTTTCACAGGCTTTGTGTATATATACAAAGAGTAAACTATCTACTGCACTATTTTAATTTCAAAAGGCTGAGGCAAAGTACATAATAGTACATAAATATAATTCTAGAAAAAGAAAGTACCTCATCAGTATGATTAGTGTAAGAGGATTCATGCAGTTATTTTCAAAGCATGGCAGTCTTTGGACCTACTTTTTCAAAATAAAAAAAAATAAAAAAGTCAACTTACCACTGGCAGGATTCCTCCCAATCTGATACATAGTGAAAATCACAGCAAAAACAGGGATGAAAAAGATCATTGTGTAATCTAAGTAGTACAAACCCTATTTTTCCCCCCTTAAAAGCTTGTGTTTGCAAATATCAGCAAGAAGAAGTGATGTTCCTCTGGCAAACTCAACTCTGGAAGTAGCTCTCCCTTATGTGAATGAATGTGTTGTGGATAAGGGATGTCGTTCCCCCTCTGTATAAATATTTAGCCCAGATGGAATTATGCTGCTGGGATGGGCGATCCTCTCAGCCAGTAATAAGCCAGGGCAGGACACAGTTTGACTCTGACTCAATTTCCAGAGTCGGGAAATGATCCATGCCCTCCAAAGCCAGACGCTGGCCACTAATATGACCTCACAAAACATTTTCACACCATATTAAGACTCATTACAGGCTAATTACAAATATTTACAGTGGGTTTTTTTTGTTTGTTTTTTGTTCATGCAGCTTATTGAATAGACTAATTTAATGAACTGTTCAGGTATTTGGGAAAATACTTGATTGCATAACAACCTCTGAAAGTGACCTTATAAGAAGCAGTTAAAGTTTTTTTTTATTTCTCCGGTGGGTCCCAGATGTTTTGGTCTCTATCGTCTCATCTCTCTCTTTAATGTGGCATAGCTCAGAGGTATTCATTCTCCTTACTGTTTGATCATGGCAGTTTTCCGTCTAAAAGAGGCTCTGTGTGGTTTAGGAGGGAAAAGTGGCCGTTAGAAATGACATACTTATTTCTTATTGGGCTCAAACAATAATCTTTTGAAGCGAGGTGGATCCAGCATTGACCTTAAATTGTGCTTCTTTGTAATGTAAATACGGAGGAAAGGAAGAGCCACCGCAGCAAAGTGGTTACTATCTTCTAAGGCTAAATATGATGCAAAATCAAACTATTATCAAGTGCCTAAAAATATCCATAACAACAGTCCTTTGATAAATGAAGTCATCCGCCTCTCCAACATTTACCATATCTCATTGTGTTAACTGTCTGGGTTTATCAATGAAGGCTGATATTTCACTCTACAGATGCGGTTAGAATAATACTGAGATGAGGGGATGAGTGGGAGTGAAGGTGGTCTGCCCTTGAGCAATATATTAAGTTAAATAAACACAACTACGTTGGAGCTTTTCAAGAAAATTCAAGTCCCCTCATTTTTAGTCAATGATCACACACAGACAACCACAACAGCCAAGACTGAACCCGTTGAAATACTGTGGATATATATACAGTATCTGTCGACCAGACACAATCTAGTCTTCAAAAACCACTCAGGTGACTAAAGACCAATCTGCATTATCATCATGTCTGATAAGAACATCTGCACTGCTCCTCTCGCTTCCTGCACTCACTGACACTGAGAGGTATGCGCTAATGCTAAAGTAATGTGAGACTGCCCATCTGTCTGTCACCGCTTTCTTTTATGTATCCTTTTGATCGTGGGGGGATGAAGGTAGCATATGCTGCAGAATCTGAGTCGTTGTGAATGATGTTGCCTTCTTCAGCAGAGATCCCCAGGGCACCGAAGGAATGCTGCCTGACCTAGGAGGGGAGGAAAGACGAAAAGAGAGCAGCGAGCAATGGCTGTGGGTGGCCTGCCTCTTCTTCTGGAGATCCACTCAGCTCCTCATATGGTTTGGATCATCACTGCCGAGCCATACAAATGCATACAGCATGTTGGGGAATTTGGAGCACCCACTAATGTACGATCTTTATTAGGGTGCAGCTTACTGTGTCCCATCTTTGAGAAATATTGGTCTCTTTCAAGTGGCCGGGCTCTGAGGGGCAGCATGAAATTTAAGAAGACAATGGCGGGCTGTGTCTAATGTGAAATAGAGTGAGTGCATCTCCACGGGGCAGGTGGGGAGCTCAGTTTGTCATACTGTAGGCCACATTTGTATGGCATTAAAACAGAAAAGGCAAAAACACCACTGCCATCTAGTGGGAAAAGTTGGCAGGTTTGTGAAAAGCAGAGGTGGGTTTGTTTATTCTCATACCCCTTTGACTTCCAACTCATGTAACCAGAGTATATTTGTGTATATGTTTCGATATTCTCTAGTATGAAAAACATGACAAATATGAAACAGAAAAATGCAAAAAAAAAAAAAAATAAGTGTACTAATCTAAAATGCAATACAACATTGAACAATTTTTTCCAACAGATATCATCACTTTATTAAAACAAGTGATTATAGCTTATAGCTTTTATTAATTCATGACTTTTAAATTATGAAGCTAGCTATAATGATGAGGTTGTCAAGTAACATTAGGCCAGAGAAGAAAGGCCAGAAAGTAGGCTAATCAATTGCATTTGTTAAGGGAATTGTTTTGCATTACATTACCTCCATACATGTTGCTATGTATTCAGCCGGACTAATTAAATAAATTAGTGTCACCTGCTTTTAGCGGAGATACCAATGACGCTATCCAGGTAGCTAGCTAAAACCGTAAAACTGTTACAAATGGCAACGGTAGTTTGGCACTTAGCTATATTGTTATGGCATTACCAGGGGCGGATTAAGGTGGTCAGGGGCCCCTAGGCTGCTCCTTATGTGAGCCCCCCCCCCTTAATCATTGCACTTTACTGGAAAAATGTATTTAGACACACACACACACACACACACACACACACACACACACACACACACACACACACACACACACGCACCAATTACCACCACACCACTGAGACACAAACCACTGTGCAATACACTAAACTGTGAATCAAATAAAAATAATAAAAACAGCAGCAGCAGCACATAACAATGTTATTAACAACAATAATGAAACAGCAGCACAACATGTAGGCTACATATTGTTGCATAATCATCACGCCTTTAGAATGTTTTTTAGAATTCACATGCAGGATCCGAGGTATAGGTAGCAGCAGGGACGGACTGGGACCAAAAATTGGCCCTGGCATTTTGGCCCAGACCACACCACAGAAGATCACAAATACCATCCATCCTTGCTCTCCCCTGAATATGTATAGCAACTCCTACTCCTTAAAAATACTAATGCCATGTAATGAGTAAGCAAGAATCAGTGAGAGTTGAGATATTAAATACTTCAAAAAGTTGCCATTTAATAATACAATAAAACGGTATACTCCTCATGAATCATAAAACAAGCTATATATATATATATATATATATAATCATTTCATGACTGAAGAGGCCCTGTGCTTTAAATTGAAGAGGTCTATCATTAGTTTTTGTCTGCCAATGCAGATAGAAAAGCTACAATTCTCATTAAGAAAGTTTGCATGATGTGCAACATTTATCTAGGCTACTTTAAGGACACAAATGCACAAGCACAAGCTTAAAGTTTGATGAACCTTAAGGTGGTGTTTTGCTTATTATTAAGATGTAGGCTACTTTGTTGAATGAAAAGCAGGCTAATATAGCCTATTAATAATAAAACGGTGAGAAAATGATCAGTCAACACTCAGATACTCAACTACTT
Organism: Perca flavescens; assembly: GCF_004354835.1. NCBI lineage: Eukaryota > Metazoa > Chordata > Actinopteri > Perciformes > Percidae > Perca > Perca flavescens. The sequence goes on along the minus strand of NC_041339.1, from coordinate 13,605,829 downwards.
TGTAAAAAAGATAGATGACATACGCTCTTCATTCTCCACCACGCCTTCTGAAATCACCTTACCATCCATCACATCTAGTACTCTTTCCTCTTTCACCCCTCTATCTCCAAATCAAATCCTTACTTTGATTACCTCTGCCCACCCAACCACCTGCCCCCTAAATCCTATCCCTTCTCACCTTCTCCAGTCCATTGCTCCTGACATTCGTCCTTTCCTCACCCATCTCATTAACATCTCCTTGTCAACTGGCTGTTTCCCCATTGCCCTCAAGGAGGCAAGAGTGACCCCACTACTCAAAAAACCAACATTCGACTCGTCTGATGTAAATAACTATAGACCCGTCTCCCTTCTTCCCTTTCTATCTAAAACTCTTGAGCGTGCCATTTATAATCAACCCTCTACCTATCTCAACCAGAACAACCTTCTCGATCCCCACCAGTCTGGCTTCAAGGCTGGTCACTCAACAGAAACTGCCCTCCTTGCTGTCACTGAGCAGCTTCACATCGCTAAAACAACCTCTCTCTCTTCCATCATCATCCTTCTGGACCTTTCTGCTGCCTTTGACACAGTGAACCACAGTGAACCACCAGATCTGTGATCTGTGCTCTGCGCTCTCATTGCTCACATCTTACCTGGCAGACCGAACCTACCGGGTAACTTGGAGAGAATCTAGCTCAGAGCCTTGTCCACTCAAAACTGGGGTTCCTAAGGGATCAGTCCTGGGTCCCCTCCTTTTCTCTCTGTATACTAACTCCCTCGGGTCTGTCATTCAGTCACACGGCTTTTCTTATCGCAGCTACGCAGATGACACCCAACTAATTCTCTCCTTTCCTGAGTCTGACACTCAAGTAGCAGCACGTATCTCGGCCTGTCTAACTGACATCTCTTCTTGGATGTCCACACACCATCTGAAACTCAACCTTGACAAGACTGAGCTCCTTTTCCTTCCAGGGAAGGGCTCTCCTACCCAGGACCTGACTATAACAATTGACAACTCTGTGGTAGTCCCCACCCAGACTGCTAGAAACCTGGGTGTGACACTTGACGACCAACTCTCCTTCACTGCTAACATTGCTGCAACCACCCGATCGTGCAGATACATGCTGCATAACATCAGAAGGATACGTCCCCTTCTAACGCAGAAGGCGGCTCAGGTTCTGGTTCAGGCTCTAGTCATCTCACGTCTAGACTACTGCAACTCCCTCCTGATTGGCCTCCCTGCATGTGCCATCCGACCCCTGCAGCTCATTCAGAACGCAGCAGCTCGACTTGTCTTCAACCTCCCCAAGTTCTCTCACACTACACCACTCCTCCGCTCTCTTCACTGGTTACCAGTTGCTGCTCACATCCGCTTCAAGACACTAGTACTTACATACAGGGCCATGAACGGATCAGCCCCAGCTTACATCCAGGACATGGTCAAACCATATACCCCAACCCGCTCACTTCTCTCTGCATTAGCCAAACTGCTTGCTGCCCCCTCACAGCGAGGGAGAACTAATCACTCAACCAAATCCCGACTGTTCACTCTCCTGGCTCCCAAATGGTGGAACGAGCTCCCCACCAACATCAGGATGGCTGAAAGCCTACCCATCTTCCGCCGAAGGTTAAAAACACATCTCTTTCGACTACACCTTGGATAATATAAAAGAAAAAAAAACAAAAAACTCTTGAACCTGCACTTTTATACGTTTCTTTGTAGCTTTGCTTATTTAAAGCTAATGTACTTGCACTTACTACTTGTTGTCTAGAGTTTGGACCTTCTCAGTTGAATGCACTTAATTGTAAGTCGCTTTGGATAAAAGCGTCAGCTAAATGACATGTAATATAATGTAATACAGTATAGCATGCCTATTTCTTTTATTGTTGTAGTGTTATCATCAACAGTTTGTCCACCACTTTTTTTGGCTCAGTTTTATCAAGGGGTTAAGTGTTTTAAGGGGAGTTGTGTTTACCGCAGGTTGTAGCCTCACTCCCTCATCTCTGTCCCTCTCCTCCTGAGTCTCCTCCTCACTGTGCATGTCACTGTAGCCGACACCAGCACCGCTATCGTCCGCCACGGGAGCTGATGGAGGTCCTGCTATTGTCGAAAACATGTCTGTCCATTTGACACATTTGGCAGCGTTTCTTTTTCTCACGCAGCTTCTCTGCACCTCCTTTGCGTTTCTTCTCCATGATCTCTATCACTGTTCTAGCCTGGCAGATGCACACCCGAAACTGCATGCAGGCAGAAATCCCAAAGAGGGTGCAGTTTAAAGATATGCTGTCCTCTTCATTGTCTTGGTTAACGTTATCCTCACCTAGCGCCACTTCACAGCTAGCTGCTGCTGTAGCGGCATGTTCATCGCTTTGGACTGTTGTTCATCATGTCTGTATCCCCAACAGTAGTCGTAAAGAAAGTTTGTCATTCTTGCCAGCGTTGCCAAATACTTATCGGCATCTTTTTTCTTTTATTTGAGCCACTCGAGTAACTTCGTTTAACTTTTGCGTTTAGACTCGTCTTGCTTCGTCTCTGTTTGAGTTCTCCTGTCACTGTGTGTTTATCTTTCGCGCCGCGCACCGTTATGGACTAGTCCATTTCAATGTGAAAGTAGGAGGTGTATGGAAAAAAATAGTCTATGTGATATTTTTGACTAAAGTGTTTTTTGGCCAGCCCAGAGTCAATTGAAAAAAAACAATGGGCCGCCGATCTAGGCCTAACACTTTTATGGGCCGAAAAAATAAAAAAAGTATAATAATAATAATAAATTGTCTGGCCAATCCGGGGCCCCTGCACACGTGAGGCCCCTAGGCTGCAGCCTACGTAGCCTGTGCATTAATCCACGCCTGGGCATTACGTAGGCTAGTGTTAGTTAAATAAAGCATTAGATAAGAAATACCTATAGCATTAATATTTTGGGGGGTGGGTGGGTGTTAAGGAGAAGCCACTTGCTACAATTTATGTGAATGTCCAACAGCTGACCATCAGAGGTCAAGTAACGAAGTACATATACTTCGTTACCTTACTTAAGTAGAAAGTTTGGGTATCTATTCTTTACTGGAGTCATTATTTTACAGCAGACTTTTTACTTCTACTCCTTACATTTTCACGCAATTATCTGTACTTTTTACTTTTTACATTTTAAAAATAGCCTCGTTACTCCTTTCAGTTTGGCTTGTTTTCATTCCAGCTTGTCATTGTGCAAACCCCCCCCCCCCCAAAAAAACTATCCAGATAGTGAGTGAATTTGATTGTGGTTGGATGAGAAGTATAAACATTCCGACACCCTATTGGTTTGTACGCAATCCATTGCTCCTGCACAGACACGGTGCTAATACGCCACCGGTGCCTTAACGACCGTTATCTACCGGATCGAATAGGTACGCGGATTTCGGTGCCTTATTTAGGTACTACTCAAATGCCTGCGCTTCTCTCTGATGCTCCGAAAACGGACGTTAGAGGGAACTAAAACATCGTAGCACGGGACGCTAGTTAACGCTACACTTGGCAGCAGGTAACGTTAGCCTACCGTTAGCTAGCAGTTGGAATTAACGCGGTTAAAATGCTGACAGCTAAACGGTGTAAAAGTGTCTGTATTTCACTGGAGAGGATTGTAACACCAGACTGTAGCTGCCGTTGTCTGAAAAACACAGAAGAGATGTGTCACCTTTTTCAGCCCTTCTGAGTTTGCAGGTATGATTTTAATATAACATTATTATAGTCATTATGGCCTTTAGAAAAATGTTTTTTGTGGAGGTGGGGTAGTGCACTATAAGCCCCTGTGGGGCGGGCTAAGCTTTTTGTCCTTAAAGACATTTTTTTCCCTTACATTACTTTTACTTTTATATTTTAAGTAGTTTTGAAACCAGTACTTTTACACTTTTACTTAAGTAAAAAGCTTGAGTTGATACTTCAACTTCTACAGAAGTCTTTTCAAGCCCTAGTATCTATACATCTACTTGAGTAATGAACGTGAATACTTTTGACACCTCTGCTGACCATACCCTTAAAATACCTTTGTTGGTAACTACCGTTAGCCCAAAGCGTAATATCTTCATGAGTGGGATGTTTTTTTATACCAATTAAGGATATCTGAAAACAACACTGCTACATAAAGCATATAGGCCTACTAAATTGTTGCAGACTGTAAATAGGCTATTAGTCCTAGTGTTGCAATTGCAATTAACCAAAATGACCAGATGAGGGCGCCCCTCGCCTGTCTCTCAATATTCCTTTGTTAATCTCAGCAGCATCCTTAAATCTTTGTGTGTCCTCATCTAATAAAAAGGTGTTTAGCCTTTAATTTTGGACATAAAGCAGTCCTAAATGTAATCTATACTTGTCTCCTCCCAGACATATATGATATCATCTTCTAGATACATAAGTTGCTAGATACATAACATAGCTGACATGTCGGTGTCAGTGATTACGAGGAGCAGTTACAACATGAGGATAAGTCAAATATTTTCTTCTTTTGGTTGCCTTGTCACACCAACAAGCTAGTTCACTTCATGGTGACCGACATATTCAGCATAGTTGAACTCCTGTTTGGTCATGTATTGCTATTTTTTTTTTTCTTCTCAATTTCTTGAAAGATATATAGCCTACTTAGCAATTTGCCCTTGAATGGCAATATTCTATAGCTATTCTGTGAAGTACATCCTTCATTTCACTGGTAAAAGAAGTTGCATTAGTGACTAATAGAGGATACGAAGTGTGTATCTTTGAACAGAGCATGAAAGAAAGCACTTGTTTTATTGCCATATAAGAAAGAAACCCCATTACAATCCACCCACTGGTCTATCTTAAGTCATAGTACTGCTGTGTAGCCTACGTCACATGGCTAAACAGGCCTCAGAGGTGGTAATTGCTACGTCTGCCCCGGACTGTCTGAAAGCAGCTGCAATATATATCCACTCAATTTACTCCTAATGCGTATTACTGATTGAACCGGCAATGAGGGTCGGAAAAGTGACAAGGCCGGAAAGAGTCACCCCCTCTGTCCCCTCTGCACACAACTTTCCTCCTCCACCTCACCCTCACCCTCTTCTTCCCTGCTTCCTTCCTGTGCTTTAGCGTTGCCCATGAGGTGAAGTCCCTCCAGCGGTTCATTAATGGGGAAGGTTAATGTGGGTGCACGCGCTGCTTATACAAACAGCACTCCCTCCCCCTTCAGCTTTCTCCCTCGTCTCTCTCCCAGCCCTCCCGCTCTCTGCCCCCATGCCCCTTTTCCGCTCTCTTGAGCCCTCTCTCACTTTTGTAACCAGAGCAGGGCACTGACGTGGTGGTGACTAAAGGGTCTCCTTGTGTGTCAGAGTGACAGTCATTTAGCTCCATCTGTGTGCTGCTCCGGATCTCCTGCTCTTCCCCAGTGGGCTGGTATAACCCCTGGTGCTCATCTGCTCTAATAGACGCCTCATGCTCCATTCATGAAGACTTCTCCAGAGAGCCAGAGAGCTCTCAAGTGTTTTTATTCAACTTGACTTAACAGACTTTCATGACCCTAATGTGTCCAGATTTAACACTAGCTTTATAATAAAATACACACTTTTTTTGGAAGGGTTCCTCAGTTGAAAGTTAAGGTAAGATATAGAGTTTATCCAAAGTTGCAAGTATATTTCCACCATGTTTAACTAATTTTAATTGTATATTGCTGTATATTGCTGGCGATGCCACTATTTAGTCAGTATATTAACATCCATATATCAAACATATTGGACAACAAATATAATCTGTGTCAAATTATTGTCAATATGGGGTGATAAAAGTATCTAATTTGCCTTTTTATGGCTGATGAGTGGAACTGCCTCAGTCAATAGTTTTGATATGCTCATTGCAATATGTTAACTGGTAATTTCCATAACTGTGTTAATGTGGCGATGGACTGCTGAGTGTGTGGGGGATGCAGGAAATGCCAGATATTTTTCCAGAGAAAAAGTTATCCTGTGTGATCCTTGGCGTGTCGCTACTTTTTTTTTTAAATACTGTTTGCCACTGTATTTTAATTTAATAGCACTGCAAACAATTCAAAATCCAATGCTGTGTCTCTTTTTTGAATTACTGAAATGGTTCGGAGTACTTGCACAGTGCCGTCACCAAACAATTTATCAACTTGCATTGATCTGCTGCTGATCACGGACAGAGAGAAAGATCAGGTTACGTGAGGAGTAGGTATTGAGCTTGATTGGAATTGATCTCTCCTTTATGGTATTCTGCTTTGGAGAGCCACTACATAGTTTAATGAATTGAACTTAATTCTAATCGCTATTCTGCGTGATACAATACCAGTCGGTATGGTCATTGCAGTATGTTAACTGGTAGGTGAGGTGGTTTGGGCATCTGGTAAGGATGCCCCCTGGATGCATCCCCAGGGAGGTGTTCCAGGCACTTCCAGGTGGGAGAAGATCCAGGACTAGGTGGAGGGATTATATCTCCCCCCTGGCCTGGGAACGCCTCGGGATCCCCCAGTCAGAGGTGGTTAATGTGGCTCGGGAAAGGGAAGTTGGGGGTCCCCTGCTGGAGCTGCTGCCCCTGCGACCCGACCCCGGATGGGGGGGATGGACCAATACCAGTTCTCCTGTCTAAATTGATGCTCACGAGACAAATTAAAAACTAACAATATAATTCGTTTTACATCAGTTTTGTCAACCTTATTGTCTTAATTTATCTGAAATAGGGCAAATCAAAGATTCAAAAGCAACTAATTAAATCCTTTGTAAAGTTAGTTTTGCATTACCGGTGGTGAATACCAGCTGTATCCTGATCACCGCTATGCCAGCGCCATATTGGTCTACATACCCTCTGTCTGTCGGATCAAGACTGATGTGCCAGGAACCATCTGCTGTCTTTGCACTTCACGTTGCCTTATGTTGCCTTGAGAGCTCACTCATACAAACAGTGTTTGTCATACCTCATTTAAAGCTGCCACATTTTGTACTGCTGATTATTATTCAGCTGGATGTGACTCACTTACTGTAGGCAGGCAGCCACAACTTACTGTAGTCATTTCCCAGATTGCTGGTGCATCAGTTGCAGACACTGCAATATTATGTAATACGGCGAGAGTAAAAGTCTCCAAAGTCAAACACAAACAAAGTGATCATCAGATTTATGCTCATTAACAATACAAACTTTTGATGTGAATCAACACTGCTGACAGTCTGGAGAAAAATTTCTTTTGTGACCTTAATCAGAGGTGTTTTTGTTATTTGTTTTAACTACTTGCTAAAGTGAGATATTATTTTAATGACATATAAAGATATTCTGCCATTGTATGAGGTGCTTCTCAGTTATTGTTTAAAAGTTAAATCATATACGAGGGTGAATGGATAATGAAATAATCCATCCACGTGGGGCTATGTTTCTTGTTTAAGATACATCACAACCAGGGTTCAAAATTAACTTTTTCAATCACCAGCCAAATGGCTAGTGAATGTTCCAGTTTTAATATCCACTCAATAGACTACCATTGTTTTTTTGGCTGATGGGTGAAGCTAATCTACCAGGAAATTGCATATTTTACCAGCATTTGGCTGGTGGATGGTGCTAATTTTGAACCTTGATCCCAACCAAACCGGGCCCTTTTGAAGCTATAACATTCACAAGGTCTTTGAGAAAATTGGGAAAGGAGAGTAGAGCCTGGGAAGGGAAGTATTTAAATTAAATGTATTTTAATTAAGTATTTAATTACTTTCAAGTATTTTGTAATTTGTGTTTTGCTTGACAGAAAAAAAAAGATGTAATTTGAGACAGAATACGTTAAGATTCAAGATTCATTCAAAATCCTTTATTAAGAGCTTGTATTTGTGTACTTTAAATTAATTTAAATGATTTAATATGTCATTTTATTCTCAAATAAAACCTTTTTTAGCCCCAGGTTTAAACCACAAGTAGCGTAATCAGTCTTTGGCTAAATGCAAGTGAAACAGGACCTGTCAGTTCCAGCAACGCGACTATTGTGAACTACCAAAATGTTCCTCGTGACCAGTAGCTTGAGGAAAGAAGCTGCTTTGGTGGTATGTGCAAAGTTCCCCTAAGAGAAAGGTTTGCCATCTATATATGATCAGATATTGCATGCTCAGGCAAGCTTAGGCTACAGAATGACACTACAATATAACAGAAGAGAAGAGTTATTAGCACTATACCGTCTAGACCTGGCAAATATGCTTAGCGTTAGCATACCAGCTAATGTCACAGACGCGTTATTATGGAACCCACGCAACTTCTAGGCAAGACCTCGCCCTTCAATAGCATTCACCCGCTACTATTCACCAGGCGTCCATGCTTACGCTAGGTAAGGTAACCTGATTTGTTCAGGTCCTATCCCCTGACCAATCGGCTATCCTTACCTTAACCACTCAAGGTCAATGCCTAACCCCAACCAACCGGCCGGCTTCGTAGGGCGGGATTTGCCTAGAAGTTACGTGGGATCCATAATTAGGCCTACGCGTCACAGAAACACTCAGGTAGCCTGGAACAGTGACATCTTGTGGTAAGTTATAATATGGGAAGCTTAGCAAGATTGTTAGCAACTTCTGTAGCTCAGGACAAAATGAAATGCTTGCATAGCTACATTTAGTCGTTTCATAGTGGTCATTCTTAATAGTTGTCAGGGGAATAGCTTACGCACTGGGTCGAAAGTTAGCTCAAGTAACTAGCTTTTCACAGTAGGGACCAACTCTGCTGTGAAGAATGCATGTATAGACCGTAGTTGCAGTGTGCATGAACAGGGACTTTTTATTTCTCTTCTGTGGCAGTGAACACAACACAAGGTCTTTCAGTGACTGTTATGCTGCAACCTGAGTTTATCCAGACACTTTATGGCTGAATGAAGTAACTTAACTACCCCTAATGCACTATTCTGTGGGGTGCATGTACTTCTCTCAAACACCGGTCTGGGAGGGACTTACTTCCCACAACAGACCCGCCAGACTTCTAAAATGTATTTTCAGTTTGTATAGAATGTATGTTTGTATTTTGAAATTTTTAATTACTTGCTTTTCATGAAATACATTTTCTCATACCAATATCTTTTATATTGTAGCTGTATTTTATTTTGAGATATTTGATGAGCAAGTATTCATGTTATTACACCATCCCTTATGGATGTATTTGTGCACATCTCTGAGTACAGCATCCCAGAGGGGTCAATCCATCCATCAAATGCTTGGGAATCTGCATTTAGGTGAAAGAAGAAAATCCAATTACAGTGCATATCAGTAATGAATTTTAAATCCAGTTGATGATATATAATCTAGCAATGTCATCACACGGTGCAACCCTGATATGAGTCCCAGACAAATGTCTGCCAGTCTGCCTCCTATGTTGCATGATTTTAACACCTAAGGGTTATATGTCAGTACATTATGAAATACATTTCCCCTCGAGTACGCTGCCAGTATACTAGAAAACATAATAGCTGGTTAGTTTACAGAAACAAATAACAAAGATAATGTGAGCCTTTACAAAAATATACACTACTGAAAACCACCGTCACGGATGGAAAATGCTGCATTATTACATGCTATTTGACCAAATTCTGAGAAGAGCACAGAACATGTTTGTTGTTGTTTGTACTTAAATGAAACCGAAAACAGCTTTCCGTTTTCCATTGTTCCAGGATGTTTGAACATGACCATGCAGAGAGGTTCTTGATACAAGACATCACACAACATACGTAAGTAATCATTCTTTGCCTCTGAAGCAGCAATTCAACTCACCTTCATACCGACCCAAGAGAAAGGGCCGCCAAAAAAGTGTGGATTGCGTCTTTTTTCATGAGGAACACAATTAGTCTGTGTGTGTGTCTGTGTGTGTGTGTGTGTGTGAGTGAATACAAGCTTTTGTTTTGTCTTTTTTTTTTTCTTTTTCTGTTTTTTGAAGCCTGTTTTATGTTGAAGTGAAGCGTATTTGTTTCCAGCCTTTCATCATCATCTTACGTGTATGCCTTGCCTGACTTATTGAACTGGATTCATTGGCAGCGCAGAGCAAATTGCTGTCAGGCCTGTCCCCGTCAAATTTCGGTGCAGAATCCCTTGGCTCCAACATAATAATAATAATAATATATTAGTGAACTAGTCTATGTTATCGATTGTCAAGGAATGCACATTATTTCATGAGACTTTCAATGAGCTTTATGTATGTGCTTGTAAAACACTGACGACAGCTAGTAAGAATCAAAAATATATACATATATATACTGTATAATTAAAGTTTGTTTCAGAGCTACAGTGGAGCATGAGCTGGTGACTTAAAGTGCTCATATTATACTCATTTTAGGTTCATAATTGAATTAGAGGTTGTACCTGAATATTTTTATGTGGTTTAATTTTCAGAAAACACCATATTTTTGTTGTACTGCATATTGATGCAGCTCCTCTTTTCTCCCTGTGTGTTGAGCTCTCTGTTTTAGATAAAGAGTGAGAAACTCACTTCTGTACCATCTTTGTTGGCAGTCGCACATGTGCAGTAGCTAGTTAAGCACTACTAGCCAGTCAGAAGCAGAGTATGAGGGCGTGCCATGCTAGCAGCTAGGTGAGCATTATAACGTGTGTTACAAAGTGATGCACGTTTGTCACGGAAGTAAAGGCTGGACTACAGTAGAGCTGTTTGGAGCAGTTTGTGAACAGTGTTTTCTGTTGGAGATGGTAAGTCCCGTTGGGGTGGACTTTGGGCTTTTTCACTTTGTAAACCTATAACGTGCACAAAAAAGATATATAACACATAAAGGAAAGGGGATAGGCCAAAAAGCATAATATGAGCACTTTAAATCTTCAGCGTGTACACACAGGAAGGAGATATTCATGTTAGTTAAAAAAAAACATCTCTATCTCATCTCTCTCCCTGTGCGAGCTAGCCCTTTAAAGACTCTTGAATGGAGAAGAGCTGATGCTCATGCTGGCAGCAGTTACCATGGCAACAAATGACTGAAATGTATGTGTTGCTGCTGTTGCAACACAAACTGTCAGAAACAGATAATTAAAACAGAGGAGAGAAAGTTTTCATTCTGTCTTTCACAATTGAGCGCCACGTTGTGCACATTTCATGTGTCAAGTATACACAAACTGATACTACTATTGGTTACTGTCACTTCCAACACGATTTTACATCACAACTCGTGATATTTGCTTTTGTGTTTTGGCTGCAGATTCATGTTCGACAAGCTGAGTAATGGGCTGCCTCTCTCTGGTCATTAACAGCAATGAATTATTCCAGAGAATTAAATCAATCTCTCTGCCTTATATGGTAGCTGCCTGCCTGACAGTGCCGGGCAAAACAGGCAACATTGGATGGGAACAAATGGTAACTGAAAAAGACTGACTGCTGTATAAATATTTAAACAAGCGAAAGGGCAGATGGGTCTTTAAAATTAATTACCCCACTCATTGTAAATATGAACATTAGGGGCGCCTTACAGTGAGTCAAGGCTCCATGCTGGAGTCTATGCAGTATTAATGATCGGCAGCAAAGGCACCTCACCTCTTAAAGTGGAACATGTTCACTGGGCTGCAGATACAAGCCTACAGTGTTACGGCTGCTATAAGAAAAAAATGCAATTGACACTAACAGCACTCTGAATACAGTAAGAGCATTCACATTGGGCAACGGTTCTCACGTTTGTGATCACGTGGAGGTACTTGTGTTAAAGAACCTTCCTAAAACTAGAACCCACCCAGCAGATGGATGCTTATTACTAGGGGTGTTGGTTAGTTGATCCATCACTTTGGTCCAGACTGAAAAATACCTAATTCAACATGGATTGCCATGACGTTTAGTACAGACATTCGTAGTTGCCACAGGATGAAACCCTTTAAAGGAACATGCCGACTTATTGGAACTTTAGCTTAGCTTGTCGTATCCCCCAGAGTTAGACATGTCGATAAATACCCTTCTCATCTCCGTGCGTGTTGTAACTCCGTCTGATGCCCCCAGCGCTAGCTAAGCCTAGCACAGATCCTGGAGGTAACCGGCTCCAACTAGCCTACTGCTCCCAATAAGTGACAAAATAACGCCAACATGTTCCTATTTACATGTTGTGATTTGTATAGTCACAGGGTGTACACATAACAAGGTCATATGAGACACAGCCGTCCTCTAACCGTATACAAACTGGGAACTATATTCTCAGAAAGGCGAAGCCCTGCTACTTCCGCTACTTGGGCGGAGTGATTTTCTAGCAGCACCCGTAGCCCCCGAAACCCACTCTCTGAGGAGCATAGAGTTCGCCTGGAGTTCGCTCAGAGTCTGAGTAATAGAGTCAGCAATTACTAGATAGTAAAAGCATAGTGACCTTGTTATTGGTACACCCTGTGACTATACAAATCACAACATGTAAACAGGAACATGTTGGCGTTATTTTGTCACTTATTGGGAGCAGTAGGCTAGTTGGAGCCAGTTACCTCCAGGATCTGTGCTAAGCTAGGCTACATAGGATATGTATCGACATGTCTAACTCTGGGGGTTACGGTGAATAAGCTAAAGTCCCAATAAGTCAGCGTGTTCCTCTAATCTATTCCTCTGATGCTTCCTTTAGTGCCTCTATGAGGTAAATCTTTCAATTTGCCCAAATGTTTGCATTCACTGCAAGACTAACGACATTTCAATTAAGCACATCTGTACTTTGTTTAAGTGCTAACTAACAAATGTCACTATTAGGAGGAAAAACAAGAAACACTTTATAGCGCTTTAGAAAAAGCCTATAGCTACAGTATACAGCTCTATTAATTTAACATGACATTTTGGCAATGATGACACGTAATATTTTAATTAGTAAATAGAAGATGTACAGTGGCCTATATTTCTCCTCACATGCTGTTGTAGCTTCTTTTTTTTCCCCTCCAAAATCAATATGCCTTTAAATACCTTATCATTAAATTGATTTGGAGCTGCCTCGGTGCTCTTGAAAATACAATCCAAACCCAGTTTCTGAAGTGGTCATTTAACAATATTTTCAAAAATAGATCATCTCTAAACCTTGACGTCCTTGCAGACAGCATGTACTGTACCACAAAAGTCCAAAAATCACTCCGCTAAAAGCATTTTGCTATTCATTGTTGAACTGGTTGGAAGTCACAGATAATTGCCCCCTTTAATGTTTTTTTTATTTTTATATAACTGCAGTGGAGGAGGTGGTGGCGTAAGATGAGCCGTTTAACATTGGAGAATTTGTGTGGGTAGAGGAGCTCTTAGTTGCAGGGAAAAGGAAGAAAAACTCATTTCTGGAAATAATAGGATAGTGGTGAAGATTACAGGAAGGAATAAAGCGTGGACAACAACAAAGTCAAACTAACATGGACTGAACATGTGACAACAAGCACAAAAGACCCCCATCTTTCCCAGTATGTGTCTGACTCCACCTACGGTACATGAAAGCGAACAAATGCACCTCCCACACACTCTTCACTACGCTCACACCTTCCACACATGCCCACGCATACACACATACTACTTCAGTTCATGCAGTTAGTTTACAAGAAAAACAAAGGCTCCACACACACACACACACACACACACACATAGTCACTCCCAGCTACCTACCTCATGCCCTCTCTGTCATCACTCATGCTCCGTGAGCTGTTACAAAACAAAAGGTCTTCATCCTTCCATCTCCAAACATTACTCACTGCTCTCACAGAGAGGATGCTGTGTGTACAGTGTGTGTACATGTAGTGGGCTTCTCTATTCAATATTTCTGGCCATATGAAGGACATGTGAGCCATCTTTGCTACCGGGTACGTAATGTGAACAGGTGAAAGCCACCTACTGAGGACACGTGGAGTATTATAGTGACGGTGAATACAACCATTATAAAACAGTCTATTATGAACTGTCCTTGTTCCTTTTTTCACTGAAAGCCATGCGTGTCGAAAGCCAAGCTGGTTCTTTATATAACTTTCATTTATTACATAGTGTTTGTCTGTGTTGTGTCACAGGTAGCTAAGGTTGCTAAGTCTGGGGGGAAAACTGACTTTCAGCAGTGCAACCCCCTTGCATATGCTGTACATAAACCATAGATATAAACAAAAACAGAGGAGGAAAAATTACGCATGAGGTAACAGGCGCCATTATACATTTTATTTCACGGTATTTTTATACTGTATCTAAATATTCCATAACATTTTTTTTACTTAAATACAGGCAAATATACTTTTACGTTCATGAATGTCAAACTTAATATTCATACTAGTCGGAAGGGTGAATCTGAATGGGCGTCAGCTGTTTCCACCAAGCCCCAAATTAGAGCTCCATTACATTATGTGTGCGTGTGTGTGTGTGTGTGTGTGTGTGTGTGTGCGTGTGTGTGTGTGTGTGAGTGTCATGAGTGGACTGATTGAAAATTGTAAGAGACAAAGGGCACACTCCATAATGAAATGACACTAATCGCGACCGCCTGCACAACACACACACTCATACACATCTATGTCCCAAGTTTGTCACTCTGTCCTTTGTGATTGCGTGGGCTTGTCTCTTATCTGCTAACAAGCTGCCAGAGGGTTGACGTGTTGTCTTTGTCCCTGCTGCTGAGTTCTTGATTAAAAATAAATATGTCAGGATGACACTTGTCACTGCGTGGAGACATTTGAGTCGCAGGAGGAGTGAAAATCAAACAGGAACGTGTGTTAAAAACCTAATAAATTGACGGATTTTCTTTTTCTTGTTTTGTCCTTTCCTCTGGATGTTTTTCTGTGTTGCGAGGAAGAGGAGGAGGACGAGGATGAGCCCGTCTCTGGTGGAGAATGTCATACACCCCCGAGGTAAGTGTGGTGCTATATAAGGCCGAGCCCTGGAGAGTAATGAGAGGATAAGGGTGGAGGAGGGGCTTGTATGTGACTCAAAATAAACTGGTAAATTATGAACAAAACCATTTGATGAATTTAGAAGGGGAAAAAATGGTTTTCAAAATCAAGTTTGTGCATAACTCTTGCTTTGTTGTAATCACATGTATGCAAAATAACCATTTATCATTTAGTATGAAATGATTTACACCCGTTTAACTGTAGTTATTGTAGCCTGGAAGTATGATTAACAAAACTGTTTCTCTTTTTTTTAGCTTTCCTTTTGAGCGGTTATCAAAGTGCTACTCTGTACATCATAAATTTGAATATGTGAAACATATATAACAAGTGCCAAGAATATATTTGGGAGAAAATCACAGGGAAATTGGATGTATAAATGATCATATGTAAGGGGTTTTATTACATGAATTCTTGCTGAATGCTGTCTAGTCCTGCCTTTGGACCAAACATTTTTCAGGGACAAATATAGCAAATGAAGTCTAGTTCCAAGTGTGTGTGTGTCTCCCCCACCCTTATTCAGCTCCGTCATTCATCTTTCACTCAGCTGTCACATACACAGCAAACACACACATCCCAAGTCCCTTTACAGTCTTTCCTTGACTCCTCTGTTCGTTTTCATTCCACACCTCTGTCTTCTTCTCCTCTGATCGAGCAACCTTGGGTCTCAGAGGGGTGCTCCTTTTCTCCCCATGTTATGAGGCCCTCCATCACAGCAGGCTTGACGATAGCCTAGTAATGATGATTTGTTCCATTTATAACTGCAACTTCCGCTTTTTATGTTTGCCTGCCTCTTCCTGCAGTATTTTCCTGTTAAATTTAATGGCTACATCAGACACTACTATTTAGAAATAACAAGGGTACATCATGTGTTTGTAGCATGCAGAGTAGCCCCCTTTATACAGCCTATGCTCAAATCTAGCTTGAATCTCACTGTGACTAAAGGTCTGTTTTGGCAGTGCAAAATTACATTTTCAAATGTACAGAAATAGACTTGCCAAACACTGAATTGTTCCTGTACTGCACCAATGACAAGCTGTTGTATTAAAAGTCCTGCTACTTCTGTGTGGTGACAAGTGTAGCAATACTGTTGAAAGTTTTTGTTATGGGAATTCAGATGTCATTGCCAGCATATTTCATAGTTTCATTTTATGGGCCCGTAATAATTTCCAAAGATGTTTTCTGGAAATAACTATGCAATATGGTACTAATAATAGGGGAAATGGGAATTTCATTGAAAGAATTGTGACATTTATCTTGATTGTTAATTTGTTTGTCAATTTGTTTGACAAATTTCACATTTTGGTTAAGCAGACCGGCTTAGCACTAACTAAAAGACTCCGTTCACACTAGCAATGCATTTGAAATAAACTAATAAGAAGTGTACCAATTGAACACCATATCCATGTCCATATAATTAGTAACAAATGACATACTTCCTCCCAGGAAAGTTCCTTGGAAATTATTTGGAAATTACGGACCCACAAAATAAGTTGGTATCAGTGGTGCAGTCTACGTGATAGGCAGGTATACGCAGTATACCCACAATGAAAGCTCCAGGATTTCCATATACCCACTTAAAAATGCGCAATGACATGTAACAACATACTTACCACTATATGTTTAATTTATTTTGAATTGCCATCTGTGTTTTCCTTCGCATAGTCTAAATAAAGGTATTTCCACTGTAAATTGGTGCATTAAAGTGTATCAGAATGAAGGAAATGAAGTCTTTGACGCTCAGAATGTCCATTCTGGTCCATATATTTATATAGTACGGTATACCCGCTAAAATACATTAGACTACACCACTGGTTGGTATGTAGTATATTCCCAGCATATATTATATTGAAGTTGGTAAATGTAATCAGTAATGTAGAACTTTGTTTTCTTACAGCATGGCCCTGCTTCAACATTAAGGAGAGTGTGATGCTGTTCAGGATGATACTGTAGTTGTGTGAGCAGTTATGGCCTGAAGAGGGATTTGCCAGCTGACTAACAGAAGGTGCTAGCAGCACTCAATATGTCATTGTCTCTTGTTTGGCTAATTGCAGCATGGTACCGTGCCGGTGTCAGCCCTCTAGCAAGCCACCACACATGCACACACACACACACACACACACACACACACACACACACACGTACGTTCAAGCACACATTCACACGCAGACATCCGGATTTACACACACATATGATGGCTGATCATTAATGGCTGAATACAGAATCAAAATGCATGATGAAAGTTCATACTATCTCCAGAGGTGTCAAGTAACTAAGTAAAATACTTTGTTACCTTACTTAAGTATAAATTTTGGGTATCTATACTTTACTGGAGTAATTATTTTACAACAGACTGTTTACTTCTACTCCTTACATTTTCACACAATTATCTGTACTTTCTACTCCTTACATTTTAAAAATAGCCTCGTTACTCCTATTTCAATTCGGCTTGTTTTCATTCCGACTTGTCATCGACAAAAATCTATCCAGATGAATCGCTCCATCCGGGGAGAGTGAATTTGATTGTGGTTGGATGAGAAGTATAAACATATACCATTCCGACACCCTATTGGTTTGTACACAATCCATCGCACCTGGACATGACACAAATTACGTCACACTCCAGCAAGGAAATAGCAGACATATGTAGCTTAGTACTAGTACGAAGATGTCCGTGGCAGAGACTCAAGAGAACTCGAGCAAAATGTCCCAACCAAGCACCAGCGAGTAGGTGGGTAGCCAGGATGACCTGCCAACCCTTCTACCTCCCTGGCCAAACCTGGAAGAAGTTTCCGAAATGGTTGGATGCAAAAACAACTCCTTTCGAATGCGCTGCAAGCTCTGCACACCCAAGTACCACGAGCTAATTACAATACTTATAGGCAACTAGTCATCATATCTTCCGCTCCATGAAAAACATGGTAATGCTCAGTAGTACACATATGGTTCTTTAATGTATTTGCATTTTACTAAAATGCGTTCATTTTCAGTGGGCATGAATGGGTCTGAAACAGGTGCATCCCAAATGTTTCAACATTAACATTTTAATATAATATTATAGTCATTAAGGCCTTTAGAAAAATGTTTTTTTTTTGTGGAGGTGGGGTAGTGCACTATTAGGCCCCTGTGGCGCGGCCTAAGCTTTTGTCCTTAATGGCATTTTTTTCCCCCTTACATTACTTTTACTTGTATACTTTAAGTAGTCTTTTTAAACCCTAGTATCTATACTTCTACTTGAGTAATGAATGTGAATATTTTTGGCACCTCTGACTATCTCTTACATAGTTTGCATGAGATTTGACCACAACGTCGTCATTTTGTTTGAGGTTTGGATTTATTCAAATACAAATTGTCTCACTGAGTTCGGCAGAATCTTCAATAAGACTTACTTTTTCTGTGATAGCTTTGACATTCTTCTGAAACATCGTTCTCATCTTCCCACTCTTATTGCAGTGACTTCTTGGTGAGTCAAACAAGGTGACAAAGGCCACGGTGTAACAGCCGTTTATAATCGACGCTCCTTAATTAGACTCCGTCAGCATGTAGCTGTGGCAGGCAGTCGGAAGCTGAAGGCAATAATCTTTTTTTTTTTAATTCCTTGTTCTTACATGTTTGTCTGACTGCACTAAAAAAAACTATACTTCTCTAGAAGTCAGACCTGTCTTTGGGGTCACAGGGGAAATTATGTCCATTTATTTATAAGCCCATCTTGTTTTATTGTGTCTTTGAATTGGAACATTTATTTTTCCATAGTGGAGCTTAATGAGCTGCCTGGAACTGTGACTGTGTCCACACAGAACCCAATTAAATCTAACACGAGGACCATCATTCTTTTCTCAGCCCTTACGTCTGTGTTTTGTGTTTCTCCCACCTCCACAGCGGGAGGACATGAGGGGAATGGTCTTATACATTTCCTATTACCAATAAATGGCAGGTTAAAAATGTCAGACTGGAGTCTGGTGCATTTGCGGTGGGAAATTAGATTACTTCCTCTTCCAATTTAAAGTGAGGACACATATTATTTTAACACAATTTAGGGATTGTACACAAATTATTAGGTCAAAGTTGATGAACAATGCTTCCCTGATGTTGAATTTTTAATGTTAAAAAAAACAACACTATGTAAGTTTTAGCTGCAGCTGTAGTTCCAATGAGACAACCTGTAGGGGGACCGATGCGGGAAAAGTTACATTGTGTCGTTTTAAAGATGGCGGCCATATATCATCTGTGCAGTGTTCATCAGTGTTTTTGTTGCTACTGTTAACATTACTCCTGATGCAAATTTACAAAATGCACCAATGCACCACTGTTTTTGTTTAGTTTTTTGTTATTCTTGTGTAGCATGAAGGAACTACAACTGTATTTCATTGCGCAACCCTGTGTTGTACAATGACAATAAATGAACCTTGAACTTTGACTATGAAGTTGTCATATATCATAATTCACATTCAGCCTTGTGTTATGTTTAAACTTAGAGATTGCTAATTTCATTTTTTTATTTGTGCGTTGATGACTATTGTAAAAAAAATGATTAGCCGTACATATATTAAGGGTTAAACTAAATAACACCATCTTAAACATTATTAATGTTGGACGTTTGCACATTTCTTCTGAGTCAAGGGTCCATATAAAACATCAATAATGCTGGGGAGGGTCTTGCAATTTTAAAAACAATAATATAATTTAATCGTAATTTTTGCACAGTCCCTTAACTCAGAAATACTGCTATCTGGGATGACAGACATCGATCTTCTGTTCAATGTTCATTATTGTCACTATATCCCTACTCACTATTCACTCCCGTTTACTAAGAGTGGGAGTTTCTGTTAACATGCAAAACACCGTGGTGGAAAGTACATTTACTCAAGTACTGTATTTAATTTCCTGTTTGTGGGCCTGTGTGTGTGTGTGTGTGTAATGTGTATAATAACAGAGTGGAAACAATTTAATTTCCCCTTAGGAATTAATAAAAGTATGTCTTCTTCTTCTGAAACAATGTTGACTCATTTCTTCAGTTAGATACGGATAAACTGATGTGACCAAATTAACCTCTCATCTTCATTTATGCCACAGTCTGGCTCGTGTCCAGACGCTGTCAAAAGTCTATGATCAGTGATCAGTGAGTCAGTGATCAGTCATTTTTTGTGCACACCTGTTCACACACTGGCTTCCTGTGCCTCAAAGAATAGATTCCAAAATACTGCTGCTGGTTTATAAATCACTAAACGGTATAGGGTTAAAATACCTTTCGGATATGCTTTGTGAACTATGAACCACCCAGGAATCTCAGATCATCTGGGACAGGTTTGCTTGCCATCCCCAGAATCCGAACCAAAAAGGGGGAAGCAGCGTTCAGTTTCTATGCTCCACACATATCTGGAACAAACTTCCGGAAAACTGTAGGTCGGCACCTACTCTCAGCTCTTTTAAATCGAGGCTGAAGACTTTTCTTTTTGATATTGCCTTTCTTTAATTCATTGTACTGCCTTGTGAATTTTATTCCTGTATTCCATCTGTTTTTAATTTTGGATTAATTGTTTTTAATTCTGTATTAATTTCTAACTGTGTTTTAATGTTTTATGTAAAGCACTTTGAATTGCACTGCTGCTGAAATGGGCTATATAAAGGAAATTGCCTTGCCTTGCCTTGCCTTTCCCAGCCAATCAGCTCCCTGCCTGTTCTCCTTCCTAATCACCTAGTTACCCTCACCTGAGCTTCTCCGCCCTTCTCTCCACCTGCACTTTATCCCCCTTCATTACCAGGGCCACGTTCAGCCCTGACAAAACGTAGCAACAAGTTTTTTTTTTAAATTGAAACGGGGGTGCGTCGAACACCCTGTTGTGTGCGCAAGCGCTCAGCCTTTTCATTACCACGAGTTTACATACACGGCTCTGCTGATTGGCTATCACCTGTGCTGTGACACAGCAAATAAACGAGAGACACGCGCCCGACAAACGAGAGAAAACATAACAAAACATGGAAACCGTAGATTGAACGTGCCCCAGTTTTTAGCCCTGCCTGCGCGGACCTTGAATAAAGAGTTCCTGTTGCCTGCACTCTCCTGTGTTTGGGTCCACCTGCTCCACTCTTTGTGACAATTTGATGTGTTGTCTTCTATTCTTTTATTCACTTTTTTTTACATTTTTGAACTGCTTCATTTTGCAATAAAACATTGAGAAGAAAGTTATCAAGTGAAGCATTTTCTTTTAAACTTGACCTATTTGAAAAAGGTATTATCTGGGCACGCACTCTTCTGGCCAAACTTTCTCTGATCGGTAGCTGCTGCTCCACACCCCAACTTTTCTCTCCCTTTTCTCCTGCAGACTGGTGCTTCGACCAGGATGCTGTGCTGTACTGTGCCTCAGCTGAACACTGGCAATATTTAACTAGAGTAAACTTAGTACTTTTTCCACCACTGAAAAACACAAACAGGGCATCCTCCAATTCTGTTCACTGACAGTCAAGTGGGAAATCAAGAGTGATGGAAAAAGTACTAAGATCTTTTAGTAAAAGTAGCAATACAGTACCACAGTGTAAAAATACTCTGTTACAAGTAAAAGTCATGCATTCAAAATCTTACTTACACGTATTTGCGTCAAAATAAAGGTTGAATATTTGACATTCAGAACATTAATATAGCGTCAAAACAACTATTTGCTATGTAACAATAAAGTGGAGTAATGGCGTACCGAGCAGAGGCTGACCCTGGCTGCCTGATCGCTCTGCACCACCTGGGCCGACATGCGCAGGGGCGAGCGGCGGTCACGCGGCGGTTACCGCTGAAAGTGCCGTCTGGACCCAAAGCGTCAACACATCGTCGTCGCAGAAGCCAGGTCGCCCTGGTGTGTGTGAGCTAAACCTCATTGACACTGTTAGCTCTATCAGCCTTGTTGCTGTAGTCAGCACTGTTATGGTGCGTTCTTTTTGTCCACCGAAGTCGATTTACGAATCGTTTTCCGGAGTTACGAACCGGAAGTTGCAAAAAGAACGCCACCGAGGTCGTATATACGACTTGTCAAGTCGTCTGAACTCAGAGGACCCCGAGTTCACTTTCAAAGATGGCTACGTCGTGCATCACACGTAGTAAACATTGTGGTTTTCTACAATTGTAAGCACTTTTGTCTTTGTTGTAAACAAAGGAAGAAGTGGTACACATAGCACTGTATACTGCTACCTATAGGCATGTTGCTACAGTCTTATTAGGAGTTAAATACCACCTGATTAGTTATTTTGTAGCTTGTGCAGCTGAAATTGGCTAGAGACGCTCGGTTGCTATATGACAACAATGGCTTTAAGCCGAGTCTTGAGCAGAAAGCAGAGCAGTAGCCTAACGTTAACGTTAATCAAAACGTAATTTTCATGTATCAAACTGTGAAATATATTTGTGTAATATGTCAATAACTGGGTAAATGTTACTAAAAATGTTACAAAAATCCATCTTTTCTCCGACTCGTAGTATTGTATGACAAAAAGAACGCAACAACAGTTATTGATTTTTCGACACGGATGTGACGTCACACTCAAGCTACTAGTCGCGATTACAAGACAAAAAGAACGCACCATTAGCACCGCTGATAACTCTGTCCCTAACCACGATGGCAATGACGTCGTCATCGCGGAAGCTAGGTTTTAAGCAGCCCAAAATGGAAACACTCAAGTAAAAGACAAGTACTTCAAAACTGTACTTAAGTGCAGTACCACTGGAAACCAAAGATTTTTCATCTTCATTTTTGTCAATATTCTGTGGTAGGCCTATTTGCCGTTTTACTGCCAACTCCAGATGTTACATATAGAGATGAAGACACAGTATGAGTAACTGTGACCATCTAAAACGTTGGCTCATTATTCATTCTAAAGGGGTTTTAGTTTTATGGTGGGAGGGAAGACTTTATCCTACATGGCTTTAACTTACCAAGGGCATTCGAGCTCAACACCCACACACATCAGTCCACTACAGTGGAGAAGAAGGAGCCGCAAGGTTTCATACTGCAGTGCTGAGAGACACACTGAGAAAGAGAGAGAGAGAGAGAGAGAGAGAGAGAGAGAGAGAGAGAGAGAGAGAGAGAGAGAGGTGGTTGTAGGAGAGCATTTTGTCTTTGTTTTTGTTAATACCTTTTTTTATATAGAGGCTTTTGTGCATTCCGTGTGCGCCCATACACTGCCCTGTGCAACCCCGTCTTCCCTCAATGATTTCCGGAAACGTACATTTTCTCCCCCTTTGGCCGTGCTGCCACCAGCAGCTGAAATCACACATTATATAGAGGGGAGTGTGTCTTTAGGTTGCCATAGCAACATGGTGAGTCATTCTGCTGCAGTCAGTTTAGTCACACTCGCACTGCCTGTTTCCCTCTCTTCTCTTTTTCCATTTCACTGTCTCCCTGCCACACACTCACACACACAAAAGGTGTGTGTGTGTGTGTGTGTGTGTGTGTGTGTGTGTGTGTGTGTGTGTGTGTGTGTGTGTGTGTGTGTGTGTGTGTGTGTGCTTGTTTAACTATATTCGTGGGATCCAAAAACCGGGAGTCCAGTATACTTGTGGGGTCCTGACAGCTTTGTGGGACCAAAATGCTGGACCCCACAAGTTTAAAGGGCTGTTTGAGGGTTAAGACCTGGTTGTAGGATTAGGGATAGAATTAGGTTATGGTTAGGGTTAGGGTAAGGGTTAAGGTTAGGCATTTAGTTGTGATGGTTAAGGTTAGGGTAAGGGACTAGGGAATGCATTATTTCAATGACGGGTCCCCACAAAGATAGTGCCACAAACCTGTGTGTGTATGTGAGTGTGAGAGTGTGTGTGTGTGTGTGTGTGTGTGTGTGTGTGTGTGTGTGTGTGTGTGTGACCGATAGAGCAGTCTGATAATAAGGGCAAGCTCTCACTTTGATTACTTATTTATGGATCAGGCTAATCAGTAAACTCACAGCGGAGGAGCACACTGTGAAGGAGGCAAGAGGTGTCAGAAGAGATGGGGGAGGAAAAAGAGGAAGGGGGCACTTAACAGTCTTTTTTCTTCTGAGAACACTTGTTAACTCTGATTAAATTAGAAGAACAAAAACTGCTATTATGGGAAGTTGTTTCCTTTCCTTTTCTATAATAAGACGTTACAGATGCATCTCCCAACTTTAGCGATACGCCTCTCCTTGAGAAATGAATCATCAAACACCTCATTGTGTCAGTCACACAGCTCAAATGAAGATGTGTTATGTTGGAAAAGTGAAAAAGAGCTTTCAAATATTGGAACAATAGCAATTTGTTTTAACAAACTTTGGTAAAGACATTGATAAGCTAAAGACCTATCTTTTTGATGTTGCTTTTCTTTAAATAATCTATTTTATTAACTTTAATTTCTTATACTGCACTGTAACTTTTATTCTTATACTGCACTATCAATTTTATTCTTGTCTTTTAATGTTTTTAATTTGTTTATTATTGTTTTTTAATTGTTTTCTAATTGCTCTTTAATGTTTTATGTAAAGCACTTTGAATTGCCCTGTTGCTGAAATGTGCTATATAAATAAAGCTGCCTTGCCTTGCCTTGGTCTCACAAAATGTCGTATGAATACATACAATATGTAAAAATACAAGGAGTAGAAGTAAAAAGTCTGCTGTAAAATAATTACTCCAGTAAAGTATAGATACCCAAAATTTCTAGTGTTTAGAATTGAGACTGTAGTAAAAGGTCATAGTTTGACGGGGTAAACGGGGGTCCAGACCAGGCTTCCGTATGTGAAGAGTTGGGATTAAGAAGGGGGAGTTGGACGGGCAAAAGCTTAGAGATGCCATGTGAAAAGTGTGCTATATATACACTTTTTTGAGATCACATTGCAGGATTAACTTTGGTGATCCCATATTTTTTCACCAAGCGTCTTTAGGTCAGAAACTAAAGTATTGAAAACACATGACATTATCATCCTCAGCTGTACTTTGTATTTGGTGCTAAATAACTGTTGGCATGCTATTTAACATGTTTAATTGTGTTGACTTCGGGTCACATTGACCCGTTTTCAATTTTTGTATTATAATCAGAAAATATGGGATGTAGAAATAAGCGCTGAAAATGTGTAGAAGAAAAATTTTACAATTTAAAAAGTTGGAAAAAGCAATTGTTTTTTGTCAAAATAAAAGGCATCGTTTTTTCAAGGTTGACGGGAAGACAACACAAGGGGTTAACATGGTGCCCATGGTCAGAATTAACATCAGCATGTTAGCATTGTCATTGAGAACATGTAGTCAGGCAGGTATTCAATTTAATTTTATTTTTAGTATCAAATCATAACAAGAGTTATCTCAAGATACCTTACAGATAGAGTAGGTCTAGACCACACTCACTTTGTATAATTTACAAAGCCCCAACAATTCCAGTAATTCCCCCAAGACCAAGCATTAGCAGTGGCTGTTGCGACAGTAGCGAGGAAAAATTAGACACAGGTGCTAGACATTAGGGCTGGGAAGGTGATCACACAAAGGGGGAAGGCAGACAAAGATCATGCAAAAACATGTCCCACTAAGAAAAGTGCCAATTCTGTTGGAAATTCATTTTCATGAATAAAAAGAATCAAGGTTATAATCAGGGGGTGCTTTGCACACATGTAAGGTTCTTTTATAGGTTTATTTTTAATAATTATTTGCTGGCCCATTGCCTCCAAAATCTGTTGTCCTCGGACAGGAGATAATCATTTCAACTTGATTAAAAAAAACAAAAAGTCATAATTGGATTAAATAATATCTTTACCACATGTACATACAATACATGTACAATACAATTGCACACAATAGTACATTGTAATATGTTTTAAAAACTACAAACAGTGAGTTTTTAACAATATTTACTATTATTTTGTGGTTGCTCAAAATGTGTCCCACATATTCGTCACCACAATCAGATATTTATAAAAAGCAATAAAATCTGGCAACTACAAGGTCAACTACATTCCTGAGGACCGCATTTTCAAACCTTCAGCTCTACTGCATGCTTCAAGATCACTCAAGTTCCCTTAAGTTAGCTATTTTCTCTTAAACTTCATATTTCATATTTTTGGACACTGCTACTGTCACAACCATAACATGTCAACACTGTCTCTATTGTATAAAAAATATTAGATTAGATTATGACATAAATGTATACGTTTTAAGAAGAGGTCTGAAGACCAAGCAATAGAGGGGAAACAAGATGGCTAATAGGAAAAACTCATGCATATCATGTGAAAGAGTAGGTTTTTGTCACCACCGTCAGACGTCACCACCGTCAAACGTCACCACCGTCCGGTTTTCGTGGATATCCTCACGGCTGTGGTTCGGCCTTGAGGCTGCGGCCAAACCACCATATTTATTGTGATCAACAATTATATTCTAGCCTCCGTTAAGGACCATTTGGAGGTTTTTGTCACCACCGTCAGACTGTACGTCACAGAAGACCTGACGGTGGTGACAAAAACCTACTCTTTCACATGATATGCATGCTCAGGATTGTTATTTTTTGGACCCAATAGTTAAATGAAGTTGTTAAGCAAGAAGCCATCTTGTGTGGTATACATTTTGGAATTGTATGATGTTATGAGGCCACTGTCACCAGACTAGTCACTACCCTCAGTTCTAAAGTCACCACCATCAGAGGGAGTTTTATTTGTTTTAAATGAAATGCTTACAATATGCTTCTTCAGTGCTGTTGAGTTATTAAAGTAATAGTCTCTTTTAATACAAATAAATGTTTTTTTTTTTAATTTAGGCTTAAATTAAACGTTTTAAAGTAAACGATCTTTTAAAGGAGTACATGTGAAACAGTATAAAAAATGAACAAAAGTGAATATTCAACATTTACCAGCATATATGTGTGCTACGAATGCCACATAAAAACTCTAAATACATATTCGACCAAATAAATAAATATTAATGTGCTTTTTATTGTGTCTGACGGTGTTGACAAATACAAAGTAATAACTGGAAAAACGTCTATTTTATGAAAGAAAAATATAAAATGAGGATGTTGCACCAGTACATTGCTGAACAGCCAAGACTTTGGTGTATAATGATATACCTTCAGATTTTGTAATTTAACTAACTTTTTTTATTTTCAAAATTAAAACCTGTTTTATCCAAGTTCCCAAGAATCAGTCCAAGTCCAATATTCACTCTCTTTTAGCTCTGTTTTTGGTCTCTACCAACTCCTGAGGGAAATATCTGGCTCTTTAGTTGCGAAATGCTCCACTATGTTCACCAAGGGGTCATCCCTATGTTCCCTCTGTCCTACGTTTCCTCATTTCTATTAATTTTCCTCCGCATCAAAATTAGGTCCTATGTTCCCTCACCCCACATATCCCCCCTATGGTCATTACTTATTGGTCAGCCTCTTCAGCAACAGTATTAATCCCACTCAGTTCCTCAGGCCCTGTGTGAACTGGACAAACATTGATATTTTGATGAGGGGGATAATTTGAGTCATAATCCTCCAGTCACATCCCCTTGGTAGTGATGACATCGGTGTTGATGTTTTGGATCGCATATCCCAAGATGTAGTGAGTCACTCTCGTCTTTATTTTTACCTCAACACCGACCCACGTCTATCCCCGGGTTGTCTTGAGGAGGACCTGCGAGATCCGGTTTGTCTAAATGCAGGCCGGGCACTTGGAAGTCTGTGTGTGACAGGTTAACAAGAGAATCTCACTATCTGCAGGATCATATAAAAAGGTCCGGAAAAAGTTCCTTCCTTCAGCTCTAATTCCAGTAATGACAGCACAAGATCAGTGAGGAAATCCCCAACACATTTATACTATTTCATTATTTCTGTCATCAAAAAGACATGTAGCACAAAAGTGAAAAGCCTGGGCAGGATCTCTCCCCAAGCTTTAGTGAAGCACATGACTACAGTTAAAGGCATTTTACAGGCTGCTTGATAAATAATAACTCTCTAGCGAGTGGAAAAAAAGTCTGCATGTGTGTGGGTGGGTGAGTTTTTGTCCTTCAACCCCATCACGAAGCGTAGCTGCTGTAACAAATAGCCCGAAATGCTTCAGCCTGCGTGTAATAACAAAGCTAAGTAGTGGAGAGTTCTGCTCCGTCCCCTGAGAGGTGGGAGGAGAAGGGTGGGGGCGCGCACACAATCAAGAGCTGGATGACGCAGCTGAGAAGGGAAAGGGAGGGAGGAATGGATGGAGCAGAATCCTGAACAAGGAGAGGAGGAAGAGGATGAGGAGGTGGTGGAGAGAGGGAGCGTGGGCCGACTGCGTGGGAAGGAGATGCAGCATAATCAGCTTTCTAGGGTTTTTCTCCTGCTCTCTTTTTCTCTTTTACTTTCTTCGCTGTTTGTTTTTTTCTTCTGAGTGGTACCGGCCCACTCACTTTTGCCAGCCCGAGCTGTGTCTGCATGTCTCTACGACTCATTTAGTCTCTTAGTTTTCAATTTGTTTGTAAAAATAAGGGAAACATCCCTTCTCTCAACAGCCATGTGTGTATCTGCAGGCACAGACACTAACAGATCTATTGACATTATTGCCAGTCTTCTTCAAATTAACTTGAATTGCCTTTTGCTCCTATTATGCGCATCATGAGTAGAACAAAATACAGTGATTTAGCCGTGCACTATTTCCCTGTGCTGTAGTAGAAAACCCCTTCTTTTTTTCTTTTTTTTTTAAGCTTCATGGCTGCCTAACACACAGCTGAGGTCTGCTCAGTCAACATTATTTCACACTTATCAGCTTTTGGCACCACATTTATTTAGCCGCACATAATAAGTGAGAAATTGCATGGTCGCCTGGTCGTGAGCAAAGAGGAACCCGGTGAGTCATCGACGTCTCTTGCACATTCGAACGTTGCCTGGAGCAGCTTAAAAGGAAATGTGTTGAGGGAGAGGCGGGGGTGGGGGGGAGGTGGGGAATGCGTGGGTGGAGGGGGAACAGAGAGGAGCAGGTGGTGGTGGGGAGGTGGTGGTGGTGGTGGTGGTGAAGGAGAGGGAGGGAGAGGGTTTTCCTTTTCAGAATACAGACGTCTTATGTTAGGCAGGGAGGTGGAGGGGATTGCAAATATGTGTTGATTCACCTTAAATGTGCAATGTGTGGGCAGGTGTGTGAAGCAAGGGCCCAAAACAGGGAACGCCATTTGTGGTTCGAGATGGTGTGAGCTTTTTTTTTATTTTTTTAGTAAGTTGTGAATGAGCTGAATAAGTTACTGTGTTTACTTAAGTGGAGCAATGTCACTGCACCAAGCTGAAACCTGGAACAAACCATGACAACTGGAACAACTCGAAACGTCTGTATTCATTCCAGTGGCTAAAGATCAGCAGCAGATTTCATTATAACATGGGAAAAAAAACAGCGATGCAGTTACAAAGTGGGAATGCAGAATAGGAAGTGGAGGGGACGTGGAGAATCTATCTCTAGGATTGGTTCACAGGAGTTTGAGCATCATCACGGTACATTGGTAAGAGAGTGTAAGGAGGGACAATTTATTGTCACTTCACACACATTTAGGGCAAATGCAGATGATGAGGCTTGACAGTTGTTTTATCACGCACAACCATAGGTTTTTGTCTCTGAATTGTGGGGACGGGGGCCTTCACATGCTGCTGGAAATGGTATTCATTAAAGGTCGCTAGCAATAGAAAATAATAATTATATTAGATCGTTTTTTTTAAATTGCCATCCTTATTTGTACCGTGACATATTGTTGAATAAAGCAATGTTCTGAGGTTAGATTTTTAGTTATTACAAATGTCAATGTTATTCTTTTACTTGTGTTTTTTTAATTCATTATTTAATGAACATTGTTGGACGTGCCTGAGCCCTAAGATTTTCATTGTCAACAGCAACAACTTCTGTTATTGTTTTAAATAAATAAAGAACCCTGAACAGTGGGATTTTGAATGTAGCTGAATCTTTGTATGTAGCTGTTTTCGAGCCAAATTTGGCTTTTGGGCCCCTGTTGCTTCCGAGTTCCCATCGAGTAGGCTACAATAGCACAGAGGCTTTCATTCACCTCTACATTGGATATGTGAATAGCCTTAAAGGATGTTACACTGGATTTTCCACACTGCACCCCCCCCTGCAAACTCAGCATTGGCTGATTGTCAAGGTGTCTAGCTCAGCGATTGGCTGACAGACATTAAAGAGTGGTGGAGGAAAGGCAGAGGATGATGCAAAAGAATGAAACTTACACAGAGGAGCGGCAGCCTGAGGCCGTAGCTGTCCCCCACCCTTCGCTGAATGAATGTAGCTCGTTTAGACTGCAAAGCGATGTGTATTAAATCAGTAGACTGACAGCGATTTCATAGAGGACAATACATTCGCTGTTATGAAAATTAGATTTTTCCATGTGAATCAATGACATCAAATGATAGGTAGCTTGAGGCAGAGAGAAAAACAGACTCCAACTCAGTCTGTTGGAGGCGTGCTTGTGTTTGTATGAACAAAAGACAATTGTCATTAATGACACTACAATGTTTTGGATGCCAGGACAGTGACAGGACATATCTGACATGCATGCATACTGTGTAAGTCGTGACTTTCCTCTCAGCATCAGGAGCAGCAGTCTCCATCTCATCCCCCAACACGCTGCGGTTCGCTTTACCTTGACTTTGATATATCTGAGAACCAAGGAAAAATTTGTTTTTCCTAATCATATTTTTTTTGTGATTCCATACCTGTTTAAGGTTAAAAAAAAACATCTTACAATTTTAATTTTTTTATTTTTATTTATTTAAATAATGTCAACTGTAGTGGACAACAGGATCATTTGAGTACGAAAACAGACAAATTTGGTAGATGTGGAGTCATTATTTACATGAAGATAGTCCTGATGTCCACTATAATTGACATTCATAAAATGGCAAATTTTTCAAAAGATACATAATGCAGTTTCTATCAGAACTCAATATATGATTCCTAACACCTTAATGAACAAGAAAATATATGATTATCATAGTAACAAAACCATAGACAAACAATATTTGACTCATCTCTTATCTTTCCATAAAATGTGCTTGTTCCTATGCTGTCCATTTTGGATTGAAAGATAGAGGCGGTTCCCGGCCTCCCAGCCAATCAAATAACACATCACTGAAATGCCCAGGATGTCCTCTGTACAGTACAGCAGGAATTAAGAGACTTGCACAAAAGATTCCAAGGAGAAGAATGAAACTCAAATGTCCACTGCAGTGGACATAAGTCAATGGGCTGGGTCTCAGGAGGATATCGTCAGCGTACGGCGGTTATTCTTGTTAGCTCTCTTCTAAACTTTGGCCCCGCAGTTCAAGGTCTATAGGCCAGTAGGATAGACCTTACGTTAAGAAGAAGGAGAATAATAAGAAGAAAAAGGCAGACATTTGAGATGTTTGCTTTGTAGATCACAGGCTGGATTTGGCTTTTCTCTCCAATTAATTTGAAGGAGGCGATAAGGAGAGGCAAGAAATCAATATGAGCCTAAGCAACGGAGAAAAATGAAATGAGATTCATGAGGGGGAACCTTATCTGTGATCCGTTCCCACGCCTTGATTAACAACCATTCCCTTGAAATAAAGCGAGTTAGAAACACTTTTGCTTCATTCATTTATTCACAGATTGGAAAACAACCCTAAAATAACACTTATTTTTGTATTTATAATTTGGTCCCTCAAGGCTCAATAGATTGGATCAACAAAAGCAAAGTTGTTAAGAAAGCTTGTCTTTTTTTTTTTCTCCTCTTTGAGAAATAAAGCGGTTTACTAACAAGCAAGGAATACAGAAATACTTCTACTTTCAAAGAGAAAAATCTCACAAAATCTCATCAGCATACAGCATCCTAGCATGACTCTTTAAAGTACAAAATCTATAGTCATACCAACCTTTTAACAAATGAGCCATAACTATGGACCATTTTGTACCGTAAGTCTGAGAAAACAAAGATATGTACTAAAATGTTAACTCTCATGCAGACCTACACACAGCTATGCATCAATGCATTTGACAGGCTACTGGTTAGTAGACAAACACAACTGACCACAGTGTCCCCAGTTATACAGCGTCTGTCTAAACCTAATAAAGGACACCCATTTAGTCTAGCTCCTGTGACATTTGTACTTGTATACACAGCAATGTTTAATCCTTGTACACACGGAAAAAATCTACCCCTATGGCCATTTTCTTTCAATTGTTGCAGTAATGGGGTGCTCGAGTCCTGGACTCGGACTTGAGTCTGACTCAAGTCGTAATTCTCAAGACTCAGGACTCGACTCGGACTTGCGCACTGATGACTCGGGCTTGAGGATTTATGAAATTGGACTCTGAAGTTGGATGAAGTTTCTGACTTCTTGTATGTGTAATAGGCAGTGATGGAGTACTCGAGTCGCTATTCTCTGGACTCGACTCAGACTCAAACTCAGGTAATGGTGACTCGACTCGGACTTGGACTCGAACACTGGGGAGCCGAGACTTGACTCGGACTCGACTGCAACACAGTTGCTGTAATGGCGTCATCTCTTACACTGACCCAGCTCGAAGACGTTCTAGCTTTCGTTCTTTGGAAAAAAGAAGCAGCTGTCTTCCCCTTTTCAAAAGCCCAGTCAGAATTTGATGAGTTAACTATTATCATCAGGGGTGCATCAGTTCCATTATAACTGAGAAGGGGGGAGGGGGGGATTTCATTTCCTTTCTGCTGATTAGCGCCGTCAGGAAAAAAACGCACTTTGATTGCACAGAGCCAGAGCACATTGGGTTTCTTCACGGTGACATACTGTGCGTGTGTCCTCACACACACACAGTATGTGGGGAAGGTATCGTGAAAAAAAGGAGAGCAAAAAAAAACATCTACATCACATCTGCTCCTTATTTAAATTCACCTCCTTTTATCTCAGTTGTTAGTCATAATGAGGAACACAGCTTCTGCACTTAGCCACAAGAGGAGACTCCTGTTACGCAGCAGAGAGAGAGAGAGAGAGAGAGAGAGAGAGAGAGAGAGAGAGAGAGAGAGAGAGATCTAATCTGGGGAAGGCTGGAGAGGAGCATCGCCATCACACCCAAACAAAAAGAGAAAGATAATGATTGGTTGTCTCCCCCATTTTCTATTCAGTGATTTCAATTTACTGCACGGTAACACCCTCGAAAGAACAAAGAAAGGGAGACAGGGGATGAAAGGCGGAAATCCTTCTCTCGTTAGGATTTATATTCAACACCATCTTCTGCAGTGGTTCCCCTCACTGCACGTGGGAGAGACGGAAAGCCCAAAAGCCCCCTCTGAGAAGGAGATTTTATGAGCGTAACTGGGTCACAATCAACCTGCTGCTACCGCTGAGGATGTCCTGTAAAAGCAGAGATCTGTGAGCAAAAATGGATTTTCAGGCCATAATCTGCTGCCAGGGTTTCATTTGAATGGCAGTGGCTGGTTTCATAAGCCGGCAGGATGTGAAGTCCTCGCCCCCCCGCGGGAGCCATCTACTGCACTGTCAACTTTCTCAGGAGAAGAAGAGGAAGAGGGGAAGAGGGGAAAACAAGAATGTCAGAAGTGGACAAATAAAGCCTGTTCTGTGAGCCCCATGCACAAGAAAGCATGCCTTTCTTATAAATTAAATAAACACCAAACACCGTCTTTGAGGGCAGCCATCTTGTCTAATAGCTTAAATGTAAGTGCCCACCTCATGGCTGTAAAACCTGTGCACAAGACAGGAGAGACAAGACAAGACACAGGAGTTTGTTCTCCCTGTTAGGACAGAGCTCATGTCACTAGTACTAAGAGAGCACTGAGAGTCATCGTTTATGGAGATTACGGTGATATCTGTGACCGGAGTGCTATTGGCTGTCTGGTTTGTTAGTTCTGAACCTGTCCTCTTCAAACCTGCCACACTCTCAGTTTTCATTGTCATTTAAGCAATGCAGACGTTCAAAAATATATTACAATTCATAAAATAAAATAAAAAAAATTAAACGACACAAAGTTGACACATAGCTGAGAAGCGTTTTCAGTCAAAAACAACAAACGTCACGACCAGTCATCATGACCCGCAGTTAGGATCAAAGGACATCTTCCTTTTCAAAAGAACATTTTATGAGAACTGTTCTGGCCTTTGCTAACCGTATGTTATATCTGTTTAAACCAGTGGTTCCCAACCTTTTTGGCTTGTGGGCCCTTATAATCAAATAATGTCTACTTGTGAGCCAATGACCAAATGACTTGAGGGATGTTTACCACGATTGGAGAAACAATGCACCAATCAGAGCTTTGTGGGCGGGATTAAGAATGGGGCCATTATCTTCCTACATAGCTAGTTACCTAGCTACATCCATGAAACATGGCAACAAGCATGGATGAGATGACGTAGCTCTACAGGGTTGTAAGTTGACTTATATAATAACCATTGTACTTTATATAGACATATTTCAATTATAACTGCTCCTAGCAATCGCTATCATAGCTTCCACGTTGACTGAAAAAGGCGTAAGTGGGACAGAGTGGTCCTTAAGTACTGACTGCTTAAGACGAAACCAAACCAAATAGTAATAGAAACATATAATCAGACTTCTCTTGGGACCCCCAGGTTGGGAACTACGGATCTAAACCTCCAGTGTCAACAACCTAAGTATGCCTCATATAGCTTTAACTGATTCATGTTGGTATTTTAAATCATTTTATAGCCCATGAATAGTGATAAAAGCGACTTATTTTTCCACTAATGCATGATCATGCGACTAGCTGTTGCGTCCAGATCTGTAGCTTTCCTCTAATAGCACCTGGTTTCACAGTGGATCAACAATTACAGAGGCCATATTAGCCCTCAACTTCGCTTATTCATACTGGAGAGCAGAGACAGGAAGGCAGCAGTAGAGATGGAAATAGACCCAGAAACAATTATTACTGAAACCATATGGTTTTTGATACGTTAGCTATGTCTGTTATTTTTGAAATGAATCTTTCTACATCAATGAAAAATGTAAAAAGCTTTGTAATGTCAACAGGCATGAAGACAGACTGGCTGCATTTCTAGTGCATCGGCTGTATGTAAGATGATGATTTAAAGCATACTTTTCGTAGTGTGTTAATGGGCCTGGGTCACACCGTTCAAGCTGCACACAGCGAAGTTTAAAACGGTGGCGAGACACATCAATGACGGGAAGAAACGTGTGTTCCGAGGTTGACGAGGAGGACGACTGAAGCCCTGCTACACTGGGCTGTGGTCCGGAGAAGCGTGTGCGGCCGCCACCGTCACACACTCGGTGGCTGTGTCCTTGGGCCTGCGAAGGCCCGAGTACAGCCTCTCGTCGAGGTTAGCAGCCAGTTTGTCTGTGAGCCCTGCTGTGATGGTCTGCGGGCCGTAGCCTGAGGAGTTGGGCAGCTGAGGGGCCAAGCGCTCGTCCGGGGGCTCGGGAGGGAGCCCAGACAGTTTGCTGTCCTCCTGAGGCTCGTGGTGCGCCCCCGGCCTTTCGTCTTTCTCTGAGATGAAGGGATGATAAGGTGGTGGAGGAGGAGAGGAGCAGGAGGAGGAGGAGGAGGAGGCATGGTCCCCAGTGTCTCTGACAGTGACACTCTGCTCCCTGTCCTTGCCCCCACTCTCAGCATTCATGGGCTCCTTCGGAGTGTCAGGAGTGCTGCCGGTCCCGTCGCTGGTCTCCTCGTCTGGACCGCTGACGATGCGGGGCAGCGTGCTGTGGTAGCTCGTGTCCAGCGGGTAGTTCACGCTCTCACCCCTCCGTAGCGGGGTCCGCTGTCTCTCGAAAGAGGACTGGAAGTGTCTGACACCAGGGTCGCTCCACTGCTTGTGGCGCTGCCACTGCTTGCGGAGGTGGATCCGGGACCGGTGCTTCCTCAGCGGTGACTCCTGCTGGTCGAACTGAGGGTCGTGGCGGAGGAACTCGTGGAAGAGGGCGTCCGTCTTCTCATCTATGCTGTAGTCTCGCCGGTGCAACGCCGGCGGTTGAGGTGAAGGCTGCGCAGCCTCTCGCGGTGTGAGCATCTGACCATACGGGTACCAGCTCAGTGAACCAGCACCTGTTTCTACGGAAAGTCCTCCGCTGGCACCCAACAGCAACTCTTCCTCGGGCTCCTCCTCGAAGAGATGGGACTCAAAGCTCTCGCCGACAGTGCCCGTCCGCCCCGCGTTGGTAAAGTGGTGCCTTTTCTCGTGGGCGGTTGTGTCCTTTGGGCTGCTGCTGAAGCTCCCACACAGCCGCAGGTCTTCAGGACCACGAGAAGGAGCCTCTATCGACGCGTAGCCGCTGTCCATCTGCAGCAATTTACGAGTCCCTGTTTCTCCGTCGCTGCTCCCTCGCTCGGACTCTGTGCTTTCCTGTTTCCTCTTTCTTCCCTCCTTCACCCCCAACCTCTCGTCCATATACATCGAAATGTCCTTGTCATCCTCTCCGCCCTCTGCCTCATCCCCTAAATCCTGGGACGGGTAGCTGAGCAGCCTTCCTCTTTCTGTCTCTATGCGCACGCCCAGCGAACACACACTTTCAGCATCACTGCAGACAGAGTTCCTGTCATTGTTGCTGCTCTGATCAGAGGCGGCGTATTGTTCCAGTGTCGCACGTAGGGTCCAGATGTCATTGTAATGGGACTGGGGGTCCTGGGGTTCTAGGGGTTCCGAAGGGTCTGCACCTTCCCTTCTTGCCAGGGACAGTGCTTCGTCTTGGGGATCAGGGGATAGGCCAATCACCCCTGGTCCTCCATGGCTGCAGCTGGGCTCCACCATCACCTCTACCTCTACCCTGTAGTGTGCACACAGGTGTGGAGAGATGAGATAAAATGAAAATAGTAAGGAGAGAAGGAGGAGGAGAAACACACAGACATGCAAAACAAGTGTCAGTGTCAGAGCATTTAACTAAATAACACAGTCATCTGAACCATGGCTATGTTCACAGTGCACAGAATGATTGTCATGACTTGCAATGGCTGCTGTCGCATGTCCTTAAACTTAACTTGGCTGAATACTGATGCCATGCATGCTCTGAAAATTCCCAGAAATCCCCCTGCTGTCATGTTTAAAGAATGCGTACTGTATGATACGCAACTTGAGTGATAGCAGTAGCAATAAACTGTAAATGAGCATGAGGATCATCACATTTCTGAGCTCACGGCGGCACCCAGGAAATTGCTTTTATTTTCAAACAACAAACATCTGCAAACATAGACAGGAAACACGGATTTTGTTTAATCTAATATTCAGTGCAGGAAAATAAATGGTTAGATAAGAAAATACTAAGGGAGATTGGTTATTTTTGTTGTATAACCTAGTATTGGGAAAAACCTGCATTGCTATAATTGCAAACTTATAATAACAAAATGAAGAAGTAGTGAGCGTTGCACTTTTGGGGACATAATGACTTTATCGGACCATGTCAGCGATGGAATGGTTTACTATGCCAGAATAAACCATGCGTCCCGATTCTTCTCTTTCCTCCAAAAAAAAGTGCACTCTGGGAATCCCCTACATCTGGCTCCAAATAATGAATAATGTTCTTGTTTACAGGGATTAGATACAACTCAGACTGCGCTTTTATTTACTGTTGCACAGCATGTTGTGTTTTAATCTAATTAGATGTGACAGCAAAACAACTTGTCTGGAGGCAAGAGGGCACTTTTTCCAACATCAACGTCTTACAGTTCAATTTTGTTAACTCTGACATTTCACGTCAACAACCACTTTGAGTCTGTTTTTTTTTTTTGCAATGGTGTTAAAAAAAAAAGCACACTTTTATGTTGAGGCAAAGTGGCGAAGAATTGGGACTTCGAGACATATTTTACCGCGTATCATTACTACATGTTTTCTAGCTACGGTAAAGAAATGAGTGCAAGGCAGCAAAGCAGTGAACAGGATGAATGGCAAGGAAATTAAAAATACCTGCCGAGGGAGGGGGGTGGTGTGGATGGAGGCGAGAGGAGGCGTGTAGTGGGGTGACTGGGACAGTAGGTGATGTCCTGGGTGCGGGCGATGTACTGGATGAGGTCTATGTGGTGCGCGTCGTTGTCGTCCTGGTCCATGCTCTCGCTGGCGGCTCGCTGGCGCTGGAACTGTCTCCTTTTTGGAGAGCCTGGCTCCCAACAATGGTGGGGGGAAAGAGCAGTGAGTGGTACAAGTTGTGTAACAGCAGGCAGGAGTAAAGTGACACTTAATTCCGGAGAAAGCTTCCATCAACTGTTAAGGTTTCTGAGAGGATTTTGTGATCTTTTTTTTTGGTCCCTTGGTGATCGGTATGATCGAAAGGACTAAGCCTGGGGAGGCGTGGGGAGCAGTGGGTATATAGGATGAAGGCAGGGGGGATTTACTCAGGGGCTCAAATTGACTTGGAACGACCAAACTTTACGTCACCGAGCCATCTGTCTTGTCCGTGTGTGTGTCTGTGTGTATTTCCGAGTCTTAGCAGCCAAAAGGCATCTCACAGTTGGTTGCTGGAGCCCCCTGCTTAACGGTTGTCTGTTTACCCAAGAGAGTATCGCCAAAAATACTAAACACACAAATAAAATAGAGAAAATACATCTAAGAAAGAAACTGCCAACAGTACAACTTTACTTTCTCAGATTGGGATTTTATTTTATTTTTTTTTTTTTTACAAAAGAACCGCAAAGAGTTGTTGAACTTATCCCTGCTGCATTGGCACAGATTGTTTCTGAAGATACCCTTTACACCATCAAGGATCCATTACCTCTGGTGTCCAGACTCGAGGCTCTCTGGCTGCTGTCCAGCTTCCATTTCTTGATCTTGAAGTAGGGACTGGCCCCCTCCAGACTAGCATGGCGCCGCAGTTTAGTGAAGAACTGCAGCACGGGCCCCTGGCTTCCTGCACCGCCGCCAGCGTGAGGGGCACCACCGCTCCTCGCCGCGGCCCCTTCTCCAACACTGACGCTGCTGCATCTGCCCCGGGGCTCCGCTCCCATCCTCTCGATCTAAGAGAGAGAAAGAAAGAAACGCGGTCAGAAAGCAACCCCGCCGAGACTAGTGCCGTGTACATAATCCCTTCTGACGGGGCAGTTCCACACAGGCTTCCTTGTTTACCCATCAACCATCACTCTTGTTAGTCCTCCCCTCAGGCTCTCTGACCCTCTAATGTCCGTATGGATGACTCACTGGTTGACTGGCTGCTTGAATAGCCATTTCGTGTACTGAGTGACTATCTTAAGAAAATTCATCACTCTCCAAATGATTAACTCAACACACTTCATTTTGACCTAAATGCTGCATTTTCCACATGGCCCAACATGAGCTCTTGCAGGTCATTTGTATGCACACACCTTTTTTTATGCTTCTCTGCAAGAGAATCACTAGCATACCAAACCTAGGAATGGATCATAATTAATGACCATAATTGTGACAGTTAGCTGTAGTAGTCGAGACCACCTAAACCTAGACCAAGTCATCACCAACACCAGAGAGTATCGAGACCGAGACTTTGAGGGTTTGAGACCGAGTCAAGACCAAGACCAGATTTGGGTTAGACACCTTCTTCTCCTGTCTCCCACATTCACTTTCGTGGGCGTGTGTGTAAAAGGGGCAGGGAGAGGCGGGGGGTTACACATTTCAAATTAGATATAAGATATAAGTTATTGGTTGCATTTGCAAGTTTTAACACATAGGCTGAATTTAGACAACGCACAGGAAATTTAGCAAAATCCCTGCAGTTGTGATCTAGCAATAAAATCCAGAGTCCTCTTTATCCAAGACCGAGTAAAAATGTGATCGATTCCGAGACAAAAATTGACCAATCTCAAGTACTACAACACTGACAGTTACTTATCACCTGAGATTCATATTAATGTTCAACATGTGTGTTGGTTTATGTATGCACCAAACACCAAGGCAAATTCCTTGTAAGAAATGACTTACTTAATTATAAAACTGATTCTGATGTAATACATTTTGACAGTAGTTGGCGGTCACTTACAGAGCTGGAGCTTGGCTCTTTAACGCTGAGAGCGATAGTGTTCTTGCTGAAGCTGGTGTCCACCACAGAGTTAAAAGCATCTCCGGGGAGGGCACAGCTGGGATTGACACTCAGGCTGGTCAGCGCCGTTTGTGGTAGGGGGCACAGCATGGGCTGAAAGGGAAGCACATAAAAAACATGACACTTTAGAATCTATTGTTGAACATGCGTGTTTTCTGCAAAGCTCCATTGATTAATCCAGTTATTGGAAGTAATGTTGCTCCACTTCCAAAGTTTGTTATGAAGTTTAGTTTGCATTTATGAAGGAATATCATGCCCAGACGTTAGAGCCCTGCAAGCCCGACGGGGCCCGACAGGATAAGCCCATTCGGGGCGGGCTCGGGCCGTTTTTTGTCTTTTTACATATCGGGCTCGGGTCGAACTCGGGCTT
Source organism: Perca flavescens (assembly GCF_004354835.1). Taxonomy (NCBI): domain Eukaryota; kingdom Metazoa; phylum Chordata; class Actinopteri; order Perciformes; family Percidae; genus Perca; species Perca flavescens. The sequence continues at coordinate 13,565,799 of NC_041339.1, read as the reverse complement.
ATTTTAGCTTCTCTCCTCATTGTGCCCATCTTAGTAGCGTGTGACGTGTGTGTGTTTGCGTGTGTAGCTGAGCCAGCGCGCATCAGAGAGCGCGCGTCAGAGAGAGCTTAAAAGTGATTGATGTTGGTCTAGGGTCGGGTTCGGGCTGAAAAAATTGCAGGCGTTGCTGGGCTGGGGTCGGGTAGGGCTTGAACACCACGGGCCAGGGCCGGGTTAGGGCTGGAGTTTTTGGCCCGTGCAGGGCTCTACCAGACGTCAGTGATTGAACATCTGGGAAATTAATGTGCACAGCCTGTTGAAATGAGCAAGCAGAGAGATCCCTGATCTCGCCCTGACCCAGGTGACTGATGTCTGGAAGACTAACGATGCATCAGGACTAATAGCAGGTTGAAAGCGGTCACCTGGAAGATGGAAAGTGCTGACTTAGCGACAGGGCGCGCCGTCATGGTGATGCTGTTCTCGGCCGAGTCGCACTCATGGATAGTGACTATCTTGAGGCCCGGGGGAGGCATGTGGAGGTGTGTGAGCCGGGCGTTCTTCAGGTGGTGGAAGTCGCCCTCTGTCAGAGTGTACCTGCGGCGAACAACGTAGAGTTAAATAGAAAGATATAAAATCCTAAAAGATGGGACATGAGTCGCCTACGCTCTCGATGAGTAATATGTATATCATGGAGCTCATTCTTGCACGAGTCAAACTGCCAAGGGGGAATATCTGACTTCAGACCGATCAGAGCGAACACTTCAATTCTGCTTTTAGCCCCACAGAATAATTCCTTTTGAAGAATTTGCACATTAGGCTCAGGGCTTTCAGAGAAAAGTAGGGCAGTGAAATAATGAGAAAGGGTGAGAGCTCTTTGTGTCCATAACACATTCTGAATTAATTCTTAACTCTGAACTAACATAGAAGAGAGATGGACAAAGTTTAATGTGTAAATCCTTTGATCTCAGAAAGCACTAAAGCTGGAGTGCATGGACATTAATGCGAGTTAAACACTGACTAAAAGGCATTTTGCAAATGTGGGCCCGGTGTATGTTCGCTTTCTAACCTGCGGCCCTTCTCCTGGGCCTTCTTGCCATGATCGAAGAGCGCAGCCTCGTTGAAGGAGACGCGGCGGCCTGTGGTGCCCGTAGAGAGGAAGCGCTCAGTCTCCTGGTCGTGAGAGCTGGCCATTGACAGGCACTCTGACTCATCCACCCTGATGGTGATTTCTAGCAGAGATACAAGAGGAAAGAGACAGAGGAGGCAGACAGATAGACGGGCGAAGGAACAGCGAGAGGTTATTGTCATTCAGTGAAATATATCAACATCTAAAATTGTACTTTGTATTTAGTGCCAATTAGCAAACGACTAAAATGTGAACTTGGTCACCATTATACCTGCTAAACATAAGCATTTTAGCATTGTCACTGTGTGCATGTTAGACTGCTGACATTAACATTTAGCTTAAAGCAGCTCTGTGTCTATGTAAGGGACCATTCGGTATTTATGGAATGGACCACCGGAGGAAAATAGGGGAGGGTCATGTCTTTTTATTCTTTGTTGAGGGGAGGGTCATCCAAAAAATGTTTGTCCCCCTGGTGGCTGAAACGGATAATTGCATTGTTTAAAAAATGAGTGGAATAATTACATCTGGCATGACCAGATATTTTATAAATATCTTAGCTAAATAACACAAAACAACTAAATGGTGGAAGGTGATACATCTGATTTCATATAGGCTACTGCTTTAGTAAAAAAAATATTTCCTGGCTGACAATGCGAGCAGCAGGACGTAAAAAAACTAAAATGAATGTTGCTAGTCTGGACATCTTACCGTGCCAAGGTTGTAATAAAGGTTTCCTAAATGCCACATTTGATGTCAGCTTACTAATTGATTGCGGGTTTTGCGTAGATTTGGACTTTTATTCCACTTTGTTTGAACGGTGAAGTAGAGGAAGCCTAGTGACGAGTCCATAGCAACCAGTTTGTGTGTTACCCAGAGTGCTTTGCTGACTGGTCTCAATGTTTTATTGTTTTATTTCATGTGAATACTAGTTTACTAGAGGAGTAACTTAGTATTTGAAGTAATGCAGGAAGTCTGCATTTAGTTTCCATGCTTATTGTGCTTCCACAACAACGTTAGTGAGTAAATCTACTGAAATGGCCACCACACCATAACAGAGGAGTGAGATGCGTCAGATGAGAATGCAGAGGTTTACTTCATGTATGTTATTGCTGTAAAAATAAACAATGGGACTCTGTATATCTTTGCCAAGCACAAACCAGTGCAGAATGTGGGTGCAGTAGGTCATAGAAAAATTATTACATTCACACATGTGCACTTTGGACCTAGTAATAGGTGATGTTTTATCTATATATGCAGGATTGCATATATTAGATAATATGTCGACTTTTACTTGACCTATAGCAATCCTGCATATTATTAGATATCAATGTCCAGTTCACCGACCATGATCCACAACAACCCCAGTTCCAGTCTAGCGGGGAGCCTTGTTGCAGGTCATTCCCCTTCTCTTTCAACTGGGTAAGGGCAAAACGCACCCCAAAAATTGATTTTAAAAGTCTGTCCCAAGTCAGCCCATGTCTGCTACACTGTATATTTACACTGACTATAACTGAAGTGAAGCAACTGATGTTCAGACACCTCTGTGGTGGATAAGTATGGTAATATGGCAAGCTGACAGAAAAACTAAACAAAAAGCAGTTTGGTTCCAAACTGGTGCTGCCTCTTGTTAGATCATGTTCATCTTAGACGGAGTGCATTCACTGATCCAAAAAATTTCTAAATGCGTTCCAGGAATGGCACGGCTACTTAATCTAATTTGGCCGAGATCACAGTATTTTAATGGAATAGACATTACACATTTGTGCTGATGGCAATAAAAATATCCCTGCTTCCGTCAATCTCCATTACTCCTCCCTCTCTCAGTTATCTGTTCCCCTATCCCTCCCTCCCCACATTTCTTCCTCTTTGTCCATTCTTCTCTTACCATGGGTGGGCTGAGAGTCCTCCACGTAGGTGGTGTTGGTTTTCTCAGGGTCATCGCTGGCCCTGGGGCGCACAGAAACATTCAGATCAATGCTGTGACTTGATTACCATTGAAGTCTGTCTTTCATCTGTCGAACCCCACTGATGCGGGCGGCCACCGGGGTGACCACAGTACAAGGCTTTGTGATCAGCGGCATTACGGTTTGATCCTTCTGTTCAGTGTTTAAAAATGTATAAGGACACTGCCATAGGACCGAATGTTCACCACGCTGTTTGTCTAAATGGCTGCCTGCCTGGCTAATCAATGAGGGCCTAAATCATTGCCAGTAACTTGATAACCCTCAGGGCCAGGGGACCTCTAGAACTGATAAAGCGTGGTGCTTTATTGGATTGCATGTGTCCACTCATCTTTAAGGACAGAGAAAAGACACATTGTTTAGGGGATGAAGCATGTATCATTCTTTTAGTATATTCTGTCTTTAAACATGTCCTTTTTAAAGTTCTTTAACTGCGGCTGATCTCAAAACATGCTTCCTTAATCTCATTCCCAGAATTTACATTATGAGGCAGAAAAAAAAAGAAACAGAAAGGTCTTCTCAGACACTTCTCTCCATCTGATTTCTTTGTGCAGAGCTACAGTATGTGGTGCGTGTGTGTGTGTGTGTGTGTTGACTTGAGGGATTTCTCTGTCCACCCAGATCTGTGCTTATTCTTGTCTTTCATTTCCTCTGTGGCTCACGCTTCCTCATACTGTGTGTGTGTGTGTGTGTGTGTGTGTGTGTGTGTGTGTGTGTGTGTGTGTGTATTCTCCGTGTGTGTGCGCGGCTGGGGTTGAGATGCGAGATTAATCACTGCCGATGGCTGCTATGAAATCTCATTACACTCATCATTTGTACCAGTCTGCCCGATTCTCCCTTGCTCTACCCCTGCAAGCTTTGCCTTTTCGCGGCTCAGCTTCTGTGCTCTCTGTTTATCTGCATCTAGCTTGTGCGCTCTCATATATTCAAGTGTACTTGATGATGTGCGCTGCTGTAGAAAACACAGATGAATGGCAAATAAGACGAGCATGAATATTGAATGCGTTTCCAGCTAGGTGTTTTCATAACAGCCCCACAGGGGCTTGTGACACTCACACAGCTGACAGATTTCATGAGTGAATGCACCGGGTTGTCCTGGCTTCAACATGCTTACACCGGTCTCTGTAGGGTTACATCATTCCTTCTGACCACCTACTGAAATACAGCTTTAGATGCTTTAACTTGTTTAATGGATCACTGCATTGTGTGTTAATGGAATCATACTGAAGATGGGTTTGGGATTCACTGGGTGGAGCGAACTGGACGATTCCACGGGAAGTTCAGTAGTAAGCTTCATTTGCAACCTAATGAGCATCATCTATTATGCATGTGTACACATTCGATGTAAGTACTAGCCTATCTCTAAATAGTAGTTGTATGCGTGAGCTCATGGAAGAGTAGTCTCCGTCAGTCGACTGTGTGTACTCGTGTGCGTTTCATGCAATGTAGTACCACCCGTGCAGACTCCAAACTACCTCTGTGAAGCATAAAATATATTTTAGGGCTGTGCAATTAATCGAAATATGATCGTGATTATGATTTTGGCTCCCAATGATCACAAAAACTGAATAAATCAAGAAAAAAACATTATTTAGCTCATTACGTTTTGCGAGTAAAGTCTTATTTTCTCTTGTGTTCTGAATGAAAAAATTTAGTTTAAGTTTAAATAGGAAAAGTATTAAGGCAAATTTCAAATTTTACTGTTGATTCATTTAACTTTTTCCACTGGTTTTTTTTTTAAGTTCAATAATTGCAACATCTTTCCAGAAGTCAACGAGTAATCGTGTTAAATTATCGTGATTTCAATACTGACCAAAATAATCGTGATTATATTTCTTTCCATAATCGAGCAGCCCTAATATATTTAGTCTTTGTTGAACCTGCGCAGGAGTGGTGCTGATTTGAGTTTGAGGGAATTTTCATGGATGTAAAGTTAGGTGTTATTGTGCTGGATTGCATCATAAGCTGTCTTGAGAAATTAAATAACAGGGGCACCAGCCAACAACACAAATATATATTAGAATGAAAAGCAATGCAGCAACGCCAGATTCTATAGCCTCAAACTCACCTTAGAGTTGAATGAACACTTCTGTGGCACAGTGTCAACAAAAACGGAACATCACCGGCTCCTTTTCATGGTCTTATCATTACAGGGCGCTTGTTATTAAACTTTTATTAAGCCCACGCCTCATACAGGTCCTTATTTTTGGTTGCCTACAGTGTTCTGGAGTTTGAGCTTATGCTGCAAAACTCTTCATTAAATTGCTCTGGATGAGAGTGAAATGCTTAATCTAAAGCATCGTTTTTTGCGTCGTACCTGGCACAGCATTGCTCTCCTCGACAGCAGCGGCGGCAGGCGATGAGGAAGACAGAGACGAAGGTCACCGTTCCTACCAGGAAGATGGAGAAGATCACCAGGAGGAGCACATAGCCATCTTGCTGCTTCGCGGCCTCAAATGGGATCTCCTGAAGATACACAGAGTTTGAGTTCAACTTCAAGTTCAAACAACTTTATTCATCCCAAAAATGGCAATTCAGTTTTTTAACTGTCTACAGACCAAAACCCTTTACACATAAACAGCAGACAGGAGAATGTCAGAGACAACACACGAGGGGCCCAGCAATGAGTACACACACAGTTCAATTCAAGTTAAGAAGTTAAGAACAATGATAGATAATAATAAATATCTTAAAATAAATAAATAAGGTTCCCAGACAAATGGTACACACATAGTACAAACCTCATGATAGTGGAGGAAGGCAAAATATGAATTAGATTAGTTTTTTTTCCTGCTATGACTATAATGTCTGCAGTGAAAAAGGTCTACACTGTAACTTTATTGTACTCTACCGACAGATCTATTAACTGGTAATTTGACCTCAATACCACTTATATTCATGAGTAGGCAGTGAGGGAAGTAAAGTAGATACAAGTGTGCAGAATTTGGACATTGTGTGTGCTAGATCAAAAGGCAGAGCACAAGTAAAGCAAAAAGCTTCCCACATAAGCATTGTAGTGAAGACTTGATAACTCAGACTGTACAGTAGCTGTAGTCGGATGGGAACATGTGACCACTGTGGTGCATCGGTAAGAATGCAGGAATGCTTGGATGCTACTCTTCAGTAGATTTATTAATAACAGCAGGCAGATGATTGTCTGTGTTGAGCCCCGCCACCCCGAACATGAATGACAATGACTTTCATCACAAGTATCAGCGCACTGAAACTCTTGACTGATGGTTGATGCGGCAGCTCTCTGAGCTGAGGGAGAGAGGTAGAAACATATCTACCCTCCACTCGGGCTTTAAGATTTGAAATTCTAATACAGTAATTTTGTTGTGCTACTTAGCCCATTTATGAAATATGTGCAGCTGCATTTCAGGTCAGATCCAGGTCACATTTTTGTAATAAGACAGAGGGACATTCCATCGGTGTGCCACTCATGTAATCAGAGAAATGCCGTCTAGGGCTGCTCGATTATGGAAAGAAATATAATCACGATTATTTTGGTCAATATTGAAATCACCATAATTTAACACGATAACTCGTTGACTTCTGGAAAAATGTTAAAATTATTGAACTTAAAAAAACAGTGGAAAAAGTTAAATAAATCAACCGTAAAAAAAAAAAACCCAACTGTGAAATTTGCCTTAATACTTTTCCTATTTAAACTTTTTTCATTCAGAACACAAGAAAAAATAAGAGTTTACTTGCAAAACGTAATGAGCTAAATACTTGTTTTTCTCGATTATTCTGTTTTTGTGCTCATTGAGAGCCGAAAACATAATCACGATTACATTTTGATTAATTGCACAGCCCTAATGCCGTCCTCACGCGTCAACTTCAGCCTAGATTTGACAACCTTACAGTGCAGCTGTTTTACCTTCCCAGTAACACCATGCAGCCTAAAAGATTGATTTATCACCACCGGCTAGCTGGCCTGCATAAAGTGAATCTATAAATGCAACAGTGAAATTAATCAATAAATGCCAGGGCTATTAACCTGTCTGCAGCGTACCTTAGCTATGGTAAATCTCTCACAGGAAGGACTGCAGCTGAGAGAATTAACCACACAAGGAGCACCGGTAGACGCTATAGTATAGTCACAAATATTGTTTTGTAAGGATGAACATGTTTCAACAGAGGAGGACATCTTGAAATCCCTCCCTCTTTATTCATTGGGAAAACTTGATTCAATCCACGACTCAAGCTCACACAAAGAGCAGATGGAAAGCTATTAGTGACAATAACTGACAAAATGTCTTTTGCTGCATAAGTATGATCTACTACCTCACCAAATACATATTTCTTGTCAATATTATTCCGTACGTAGCATTTTCTAGATTTATTTCCGAATTTCTTTTAAGTTGAATTTGGCTTATTTATCCAATTTTAATAGCAAAAAAAGTGTCTCTCTAGTTCCTATGTCCCCATGTAGGCTACAGGAGAGGGAATGAAATGGTTTAAATAAAATGATAGACAGCAACTTGAGTGGGAGAGTAGAGAACAACAGCAGGCCTTGTTCTTTTCATGGAGTATCAGAGTGATGTGACAAATAATGTTATGTAAGGAAAAACAGGCTTTCGATATCAGAACGACGCCCTTATGGTGTCGATAAGTCTTAGGAGTGTTATGTTGAAATCTACGAGGGGGAGAACGCACAGCACGTGTTAATGAGCGCTAGACTCAGATGTCACATTTCTATTTCTCTGCGAGGGGAAATTAAAGCTGAGATTAGATCTGAGATTTAATTATGTAAGGTCCAGGTCAGGATGTTCTTTATTAGCCAGTCAATCGGCCAGACGAGAATATGAGGGAAAGTAGGGTTCTGGTGGTGAGCTGGACGTAACACACACACACACACACACACACACACACACACACACACACACACACACACACACACACACACACACACACACACACACACACACACACACACACACACACACACACACACACACACACACACACACACACACACACACACACACACACACACACACACGAAGTTTGAGAATAAGCTTGTGGCGAAAGGCAGACTTACTGTAGAGTTTTCTGGTAGGATGTTCCAGACGGTAGACTCATTGCTCATGGTCCAGGCCAACTAGAGAGTCCCCCTGAGAGATAACACATGCACACACACACAAACACACAAGAGGAAGTGACAATTACCGGAGCAGTTCATCAAAACACAAAGTCAGCCACCAGAGATACTGAATTATATCTGTGTTGATAAATCCGCAAACATACTGCACGTGTAAACACAAAACAAAACTTCTCTGAATTCATGGAATAAAGAACGGCTTTGCTGCCCAGTGCCCATTTTTGATGTCGGAAGTCCAATGACACACTGTAGGATGGATAGAAGATGCCCCTTGCTGCAGAAAGATCTTGTTGCATCTAAACAGCCATTAAAGACTGCAAGACCCAGCAGAAACCAAATGTATGTGTGTACGGTGTGTTGTATCCCACAGAAGATGCAAATGCTAGCATCTTGGCTGTAAATCATCACCCATAATTTCATATCAGCCTGAAGACTCTATCTATCTATCTATCTATCTATCTATCTATCTATCTATCTATCTATACACACACACACACACACACACACACACACACACACACACACACACACACACACACACACACACACACACACACACACACACACACACACACACACACACACACACACACACACACACACACACACACACACACAGCTGAGTTCCACTACGACTGCTGCTATGCGTTTGCTCTTACAGATCAGCCATTAATACAGCTACTGCTGCACCAAACGCCCACACACGCATACCCTGGATAGATCTACTCACCCAGCAGGGTAGGAGCAGTCACTGCAGCACTCAACTTCAGCACCACAACCTGTAAGCTATACCCCGAGCTGTTTGCTGCCAGCCTGTCTAACTTCCCTGCAGACTGCCGTCCAAGCATGAAAAGCTCTTAACGGGAAACACATCAGGCTGTGACCAGAATGTTTTCCTTTTGCAGTACTGTACCACATCCTGCTTTCTATCAGCCCAGCGTCTTACCCTGATGGAGGGCAGTGCGCAGCAGCAGCTCTGGATGTGTGTGTCAGGCTGTGGCTCAGGAGTCTCCTCCTCAGCTCCCTTGCTGCATCCTCTCGGCCACCTCAGCCCAACCAGCTGACTGAGCCCGAGCAGCACTGTTCCCCCTCAGGGCTGGCCCACTGGCCTCGGAGCAACAGGACGGCAGTGCTGCATGGCTGATAACAAACATACGGCACAATGATTGGTTAATTATTCAGTTTGTGTAGATTAGTTTGACATTACTTTTACATGTGTCATGTGGTTTTGTTCTGTCGGATATTGATTTGGTCACTGCAATTTAAAATATGCTCAGTGTATTTCTGTGTAGGCCTATGTACAGTATATGACTCCTTATATTTATATACACATTCATATAATTTGCATATGTTTATGTATACATACATTACTATTTATTTGTAATATGTTTGTACTTATTCATATACATATGCTGCTAAGATGAGGGGATTGCTGCCAGACCAAATTCTGTTTTGTTTAACATGTAATGACAATAAAGCATATAGGCCTATACTGTAAGTATATATAAGTGCCCGCATTCAACAATGCTCTAACTTCAAAGATCACTGACAGACTTCCATATACAGTCAGTAGTTCAGTAGTGATGATCATAGAAAAGGACTGACAACAAAACATCAGAGCATGTTCTTTAAAAGATATCTTACAATATTAAGAAAGGAACTGCTTCACTATATTCCCTAAATGCAACATTACAGTTCGATTACAATGACAGGTAGTCTACACCTTTCCTCTGCTGTCAGGCTTTAAGAAATATATGTATGTATGTATGTATATATATATATATATATATATATATATATATATGAAATGAGAAATAACCATATCTTTGTAAAAAAAAAAAGTAAGCTATAAAAACAATGTAGCTAGTACTTTGTTGAGAATTGCTTACTTCCATGGTGTTGAAAACCCTGAAGATTGCTCTATTGATTGGTTACTGAGCAGATGCTAAGACACGGGTGTCCCAGCAACGGCTTAACCAAATTTCCGTCTATCTATGCCAGCTGCATTACTGGTTATCGTTTTCGCTTCGAGTAAGCTAGTCTTATATTTCGTCCCATTAATACTAGCTACAATACATCCATAGCACAGCATAGAATGTGTAGGCTAATGGTTGATTTGGGACCTTGTAATAACCTGAGAAAAATGAGAAATTGTTGCACAGATCAAAGCACCCAGTTTCTTAATGCTCAGTAACGTTACAGCAAAGCAGCCCCCCCCCCCATCTTCCCCCCACGTCTTTGGCAGCTGTTTCCTAAGGCATGGCTGATAAGTTATCAGTGATAACATCGTTTGCAAGGAGACAAAAATCACACAAATTGTGAAAAGAAAAAAAAAAAAAATCGCATCACATAATGTGATGAAATGAAGCCGATAGTCAACTTTAAAAATGGATGAAAAGCAGCTAACGTAGCCTACACTCCGAGCAGCGCAGCGAGGTTAATAAATATGCCATCTTGATATTTCACAGGCGCATGATTTTAATCAGTCCGGTGACACCGACAGAGAAGGTAGCTCCCGACTGGAATTGGCTGCACAAACAGACGAGCAGGCATGCAGCAAAGGTATAGCACTCACCTACTCAACTGGCCGGGTCCATGCAGGGGTGGAAGGGCAGAGCCAATAACACGAAACTCTTCTGTGAACACTTCAATGTGGATCTTAAAGCTAAACGTATTTATGAATGAAACCCCACTGTTTAAGACACGCCCACCACCCAGTCAGAGGCGCACCACGTGACGCAAGGAGTGATGTAAAGCTGAGTGATAGAAGAGTTTTTCCAAATTAAGCTGGTAATGCTCAGTCAGTCCTCACCATTGACATATGTCCTCACAGACAGTGGCAGGGGAGCCTGAGTGTTTCAGTGAACGCAAACTACATTTCCCTCGTTAAATATACATTTTTGCTCTTTACTTCGTTCATTGATTTATTTTACAGTATATGGAGTGACTCGCTTGCAGGTGTGGGCAAAATGGTGAAGCAGTTCCGAGCAGTCTGTGTGTGTGTGTGTGTGTGTGTGTGTGTGTGTGTGTGTGTGTGTGTGTGTGTGTGTGTGTGTGTGTGTGTGTGTGTTGGGGGGGGGCAATACAAAAGAGCAACAAAAACTTGGTCCCAGACCAAACTGTTGGGTCCCTATCTGTTGCCTGTGTAGCCTATGTGTGTCACATATCATTTTGGCGCCATCTACTGGTGACGTGTGCTCAGTACCTTCATAGACGAAAAACAGTAAATGTGGGAGATAACGTTTTCCAAATGGCCTATACTTCCCCCAATGGTGCTCCCTAACGTTTTCCTATGTAACGCGAGAATGAAAACAGAAAGGTATTTTCGACTTAGTAGAAACAGACGCAGTTTGGCTGTGTCTGAAACTAGCTACGTTTGTTTAACTGAAAATAATAGTAACGTTACTTACACTTGACAACATAATAAATAAATGACCGACAAAACTCACACACAAGTACAAATAATGTTTCGCTTAATCCACCAACCTCAACGATGACTGCGCGCCTGTTTTGTTAAATAAACTACACTACCCTGCATCCTATGCGCCACCGTAAAGACTTATGGGTAGGTTACCAACGTCCTTGTCCTACCAAGCGCACACCGACTGCCTTCACGCAAGAGCTTGAGGGTGTCTGTCATTCACTTGAACTTAAATAAAATCAGATTTTCAAACATGATGGCAGCAAGATTTCTCCGCCGTGCTCTCCCCGTGCTGAGGCAAGCTCGCTCCTACGCCGAGGCCGTCTCCGGTTCCCCGCAGATGTCCTTCACTTTTGCCTCCCCGACACAGGTGACGTTAGCTAGCTAACTTTAGCGTTAACGTTATTGGCGAGGCTTCTCTGGGCCCAGCTAGCTAGCTAGCTAAACAGGCTAATTTAGTTTCTCTGTAAAATGCAACGCTACAGAAATGTCTGCCTCCGTGTCATTTAGCAGTTTTGTACCAATGCATGGTTTTGTATTCATTGCTACGAATAGTATTGTATTCAATGCACGCGTGCAGACAGTTCAGGCTCAACGCCAAAGCTTGCACTGTCAGTAAAGGATTTACCGTTAGCTTGGTTTGCTAACGATGGCCAAGCTAGCTGTCATTCACTGTCTTTGAATCAGCAGTGTGGCAAAGTATACTTAGCGAAACGGCACCTCTCTATTCCAGACCACTAACTCTATAGGGACATTCTGCACATTTGTTTTCAAATGTGTGTTAGTTTGAGATCCATTGTGAAACTGTCCCTCTGCAAGAGTGTGTTAGCTGAATGCAGAGCTCTCTAACCTTGAGCTTCATTCAGTCAACCGTTCCTCCAGATTTAAGTCCAGTTTCACACAGTGCTGCATGTCTACTTCACATTCTGCTGCAGGCCCGATGCATTTAATCCAGTAAAAAAATATGTACCATGGCATGTTTCATAAAAGGTCAATGGAAAGGTGACACAGTGGTTGTATCATTGTCAAGTCAACTTTATTGTCAATTCTGCAATATGTGCCAGACATACAGAGCAAGTGAATATCCGTTTCTCTCCGACCCATATTTTAATGTCTATTGATAGTGCTTTGTTCTATTCCAAATTCTACAGTTTGGCAGCTGCATCTTTGAGCATGCATCAATTGTTATTGTTGTGGAGTTCACTGTCGGTGAATGTATCCCCCCATCCCCTGTCTCTACTCTCCAGGTGTTTTTCAAAGAGGCCAGTGTGAAACAGGTTGACGTGCCCACGCTCACTGGTGCGTTCGGTATCCTTCCTGCCCACGTACCTACCCTGCAGGTGCTCCGGCCCGGTGTTGTCACAGTCTTCGGTGATGACGGCTCCTCTGCCAAATACTTTGGTAAGATTTTTGCATTATGAAAACGAACGTAAATGACTAAGGTCAGGCCTACTCTCGACTAAATGGTCCTGCTGGTAAAAGGAATAATGAATTCCTACGTTTTGATGCCTCCTAACAGTGCCATGTTTGTGTAGGCAAATAATAGCCAAAACTGCTTTGTTACACACTGTTAAAAAGTAAACCAAAATATTATATCTGTCTATTATATTATTACAGTAGTTGGTGTATACTTTGAACCATCTTAATTTAATGGTTTTTTTTCTTCAGTATTCAAATGTCAGTATCTGCTGTGACTAGTCCTTAAAGGTCTTTAGTGATGTCAATCTTAGTCTAAAGAAGCTAGTGTACATCTTGTACACCAAATTTCTCCCCCACTTTCAGGCTAGCCCCCACATTTTGAAATAAGTGTTTATTCTTGATCTTTTTGAAAAGCTGAAACATGATATGTGTGGTGTTCTTTCCACATGCTAAGCTTTAATTATTTGCATCTGATTTTGTTAGTAACTAGCTCTGGAGCCTACCTGGATTTGACAGTGTGTCTGTGTTTTAGACTCATGGAAGCTACTGTAGCTGTAATGCTAGCAAAATAATATTAATCTTTGTTAAATAAAAAAAACCCATTGAAGGTGACTGTATGTTGGCATTTGTAGTTACACTGTGTGTGTGTGTGTGTGTGTGTGTGTGTGTGTGTGTGTGTGTGTGTGTGTGTGTGTGTGTGTGTGTAGTGAGCAGTGGGTCAATAACAGTCAACGCTGATTCTTCAGTGCAACTGCTATGTGAGGAGGCTGTTGCTTTGGACCAGCTGGACATTGCTGTGAGTATAATGTCAACATCACTCTGCTCACATAAGTACTAGACTGGGCAGTATGACCATATATATTACGAAAATATTTTAGGGCAGTATGACCATATTACGAATATATTTTTACCAATATTTGATTCACACGATTGTTGAATGAATGTTTGTTGTCAGGTATTTTATCTTATTTAATCTACAAACACTTTCTCGATTTTGATTCTAGATTTTTACTACATGAAGAAATCAATTTATCAAAGTCATAATGTATAATTCTGCATATTTTAATAGATTTTCCCTATCGTTCAGCCCTATCTGCGCTACAGAATTTATTTTAATTTTTTTAATTTTTTTATTAACCCAATGGTTAGCACTGTGGCCTCACAGCAAGAAGGTTCTGGGTTCGAATTCAGATCGTTCCGGGCCTTTCTGTGTGGAGTTTGCGTGGGTTTCCTCCATGTGCTCCGCTTTCCCCCACCATCAAAAACATGTCTCTCAGTCAGTGCCCTTGATCAAGGCACTGGCTCGGATCTGGAGTTGGTCCCCAGGCGCTGTGATTGGCTGCCCACTGCTCCTTTTGAGGGATGGGTTAAATGCAGAGAATGAATTTCACTACATGTATGTGACAATAAAGTACCTTTTTATCCTGTCGGTCTGGGGATTGAACCGGCGACCTCCCAGTCACAAGCTCGCTTCTTTAACCTGCCTTAAGACATAGGACACATAAGACACTTCTGTGTAGTCATCAAAATGGAACGGCTAAATGTAATGACTTGCTGCATCAATTACAAAAACATCACAATGAAAAACCAATAGAAAATGTAGGAGAGGGCACAATAACGTGAACCGTGTATTTATTTATTTTATTGATATTTTGACAGGACAACAGATGTTCCAGAACTTTACGACATTCCATTCACAATTATGTTCCTTGTTTTTTTTTTTTTTTTTCTCCATACAACACAAAACCGAAGCATCCATAACAGAGGGTTAAATCATAGAAATCTGACTTCTACCCAAAAACTTCCCCTCTTTGATTAAATTAACGCAGGCTGCACCTGTCAGCCACTGGATACAATTTAAAAATCAGACCCAGCTGTAGACGACACAAAAAGAACCTAACAATACGAGGAATACAAACCAATAAAAAGAAAGTAAACAAAAACAATACAAAATGTATTTAAAATTAAACCATAAACATGCCTTGAAGAATATAACCAGTTACCAAGCCTACCAATCCACTATACCAGTTGCCAGTAATAAAAATCAGACAGACATTTCTTCTATTACATCCAAAAAGGAGCCCCTCACTCTTCTGAAAATATCTTCCCTCCCCATGACTCTGTAAGTAACCCGTTCAAAAGTAGCATTAGTAGTATTTTATAACATGAACAATGTTAAAATGAATCTAATAAAAAATAGAATAACCACTTCTTGACACGGTCTCAACACACAGTGAACACCAGTTTCACAAAAATGGTATTTATTGCGTTGCTTATTGATTTTAATGAATTGAAATTGTACAGGGGCCCTGCTATTTGCAACCCTGTATTTACTTTTAAACTTGTCGGTATTGATCTCCTTATTATAAACTGTGTAATTTGGGTTATGATGATCTAATCTAGGGCTACAACCAATGAATATTTTCATTTTCGATGAATCTGTCGATTATTTTCTCAATTTAATCGATTTCAGTTGTTTGGTCCATAAAATGTCAGAAAATGGAGAAAAACGTTGGATCAGTGTTTTCCGAATCCCAAGATGACGTCCTCAAATGTCTTGTTTTGTCCACAACTCAAAAATATTCCATTTGCTGTCGCAGAGGAGTGAAGAAACTAGAACAATATTCACATTTAGGACGCTGGAATCAGACTTTTTACATTTTGTTTTCATAAAAAAATTACTCAAACCAATTTTTAATCGATTATCAAAATAATTGGCTATTAATTTAATAGTTGAAAGCTAATCCATTAATCTTTGCAGCTCTGATCTAATACATATTTTTTAATGAGGTAACCATAAATTCTCGTGATCAATAGCCGTGGCATTTAATGTGTAGCAACATAGCCTTCTGGATTTTAGTATTGAAGAAAACTCTTTTTATATAGATTATCAAAACAACATGTAGTTTGTTTTAATCCCTTTTTGGGAAACTAAATTCCTCTTGGTCCATTGCATTTAAATGAGACCTTTTGATACATTATGTTTCGAGGCTGGTGTTTTCCCCCCGCATTTGTTCCATTTTAAAAAAAAAAAAAAAAAAGAGGAAAAAAAAATCCTCAAAGGCTTTGAATTGCTCTTGCTCTCTCAACCTTCGCTTCACAAAACCAGCAGAGACCTAGCAGCAATCTTTGTACCTGTGGTGTGTGTGTGTGTGTGTGTGTGTGTGTGTGTGTGTGTGTGTGTGTGTGTGTGTGTGTGTGTGTGTGTGTGTGTGTGTGTGTGTGTGTGTGTGTGTGTGTGTGTGTGTGTGTGTGTGTGTGTGTGTGTGTGTGTGTGTGTGTGTGTGTGTGTGTGTGTGTGTGTGTGTGTGTGATCCTGAGCAGCTCTGTTGTTCTGCAGTTAGCTCGTGTGTCTGTATCACTTCCAAATGATAGTATCTTTCCTTCACAGTACATGTGAAGTACATTTTTGTCCCAAAACTGTGTAGAGAGGACACGTTTTGTCGCACATACAGCCAGATTGGTTGTTTCTAAAAAAGAGACCTCTGTCTGCTTTGTCCCATTTGGAAGATGTGAAATATTTGTTCTTCTCGTTCTTGTCACTCAACATTTAGAAGGGACCACAAAGTGTTGACAAATAGCGTCTTCACAGTTGCCAGTCTAGTGTGGGTCATGTTCTTTATGGCGCTTTCCGTTGTTGAAATGAGATTTGTGTGACGTGTGTCCATATCCGATTTGTTGAGGCATGCGTAATTGCTGGACGGTGACCGTGGTTCAGCTAGGTGTAAGGTTGTTTGTTTCCAGCGCGAAGGCCCCCCCCCTCGTGCACCTCTTGACTTTTTGAAACTACGCTCCCACTGTGCTGTCAGTTCAACACGTTTTGGCTGGGAAGAACCGGTTTCGTCTGTACAAACATCTGTTATTCTCCATATACAGACCACAGGGAGTCAAACAGCCTTAAATACAGTGGGGGAAATAAGTATTTGACCCCTTGCTGATTTTGCAGGTTTGCCCACTTACAAAGAATGCAAAAATCTACAATTGTAATCATATGTACATTCTAACAGTGAAAGACAGAATCCCAAAGAAAATTCCAGAAAATCACATCATATGAATTTATTAAAATTGATAACCATCTGATGAGGAAAAACAAGTATTTGACTCCCTGGACAAACAGCAAGTATTCTGGCTCCTACAAGCCAGTTAGTCTTTCTTTAAGACACAGCCCCAATCCGAACCAATTATCTACATCAAATACACCTGCCTCACCTCGTTACCTGTATAAAAGACACCTGTCAACACCCAAACAACCAGCATCCAACATCACCACCATGGGCAAGACCAAAGAGCTTTCTACGGACATCAGGGACAAGATTGTTGATCTGCACAAGGCTGGGATGGGCTACAAGAGAATCGGAAAGCAACTTGGAGAGAGAAGATCAACTGTCGGTGCAGTCATCAGGAAATGGAAGAAGCACCACACCACCGCCAACCTCCCTCGGTCTGGGCCTCCACACAAGATCTTGCCTCGTGGGGTGTCCCTGATCATGCGAACGGTGAGGAATCATCCCAAAACCACAAGGGGGGAACTGATGAATCAACTGAAGGCAGCTGGGACCACAGTTACAAAAGAAACGGTTGGTAACACACTACGCTGTCATGGATTGAAATCCTGCAGCGCACGCAAGGTCCCCCTGCTCAAGAAGAAACATGTACAGGCCCGCATGAAGTTCGCCATTCACCACCTGGACGACTCAGAAGAGGCCTGGAAGAAGGTGATGTGGTCAGATGAGACCAAAATAGAACTTTTTGGCCTCAACTGAACTCGTCGTGTTTGGAGGGCAAAGAACACCGAGTACAACCCAAAGAACACCATCCCCACCGTCAAGCATGGTGGTGGCAACATCATGCTTTGGGGGTGCTTTTCAGCCAAGGGGACGGGACAACTCCATCGTATTGAGGGGAGGATGGACGGGGCCATGTATCGTGGAATTCTGGACCGACATCTCCTTCCCTCAGTGAGAGAGCTGAAGATGGGTCGAGGATGGGTGTTTCAGCACGACAACGACCCTAAGCACACCGCCAAAGCAACAAAAGAGTGGCTGAAGAAGAAGCACATCAAGGTTCTGGAGTGGCCTAGCCAGTCTCCAGACCTGAATCGATTGAAAATCTTTGGAGGGAGCTTAAAATTCGAGTTGCCAGGCGACAACCTCGGAACCTGAATGATTTGGAGGCTGTCTGCAGGGAGGAGTGGGCCAACATCCCTGCCGAAATGTGCACAAACCTTGTCACCAACTATAAAAACCGTTTGACATCTGTGCTGGCCAATAATGGCTTTTCTACAAAATATTAACATGCTGTTTGTCCAGGGGGTCAAATACTTGTTTTTCCTCATCAGATGGTTATCAATTTTAATAAATTCATATGATGTGATTTTCTGGAATTTTCTTTGGGATTCTGTCTTTCACTGTTATAATGTACATATGATTACAATTGTAGATTTTTGCATTCTTTGTAAGTGGGCAAACCTGCAAAATCAGCAAGGGGTCAAATACTTATTTCACCCACTGTATGTGTTTTAGAAAGAGACCCCACACTGGGAAAAGAAGAAACCTATTGCTGGAGAGTGTGGAAAAACATGAGAGATCGTTTTATCAAAGCTAAAAAAAAAAAAAAACTGCTTCCTGTAAAGAGTGTTCCTAACAGTGTTCCATAGATATATGACAGTGTTCCAGGCAGACAGTCCTTTTAAATTCGGAGATAAACAACAGTCGCGTTAATGGTTAGAGTAGGTAAATGTTATGTTTTGCGGTACGTCAGCGTTTTAACATGGATGTGTTTACTACTGTTGCCAGGCAGCCTGCTTTCCTTATCTTCCGGTTTCTTCTCCTCTACTACTTCTTGCTCATTCTCAGATCGTTTTGTCTGTACGTATAATTTCTTGTTAAGGCTAGGCTGCGTCATTACGCACTCTCCACCGAGGTGTCCGTCTCAGACCTTGGGGCTGTGTCACTGTCACAAGTTGACTTCATAGCAATAAATGAGTTTTTTCTTTTCTTTTTTTTTCTCGTCTTCTTCCACTCTGCAGTGGAAATGCACATGCGCCCACGGCGTTAATAAGGACGGAAAGGTCAGTCACTGTTGAGTTATAGCAGATGTGTCAAATCCCTACTGGGAGACCTTTAACTTCCAGCTATGTTTGGCATTTTCTCGTTTCTAATCACTACGGTGACAAATGGAGCTTTCAGAGCAAAGAGGCAGTGGGGATTTTCTCTGCTTGTCTTACTCCCCACTTTTGACTCGTTGTTGCTCCGCCTTGCTTTTCTGACCTTTTTTACATTTAGGTTACACTTTACTTGAAGGTATCTACATAAGAGTGACATGACACTGTCATGAACGTGTCATAAACAAGTCCTAAACATTCATGACAGTGTCATGTGTTCTTGGCAGGGTCATGTCACTCTTATGTGTTACCTAGGGGTGTAAGAAAAAATTGATACACTGGAGTATCGCAATATTATTATTTTTTTGACATGCAAAAATATTAATGTAAGACAGTGGTTTATGTTGGGTTTAAACCCCCTACTGCTAGATGGCTATGCTGAGACGCACCACTAGTGTCCTTGCCTGACCGTGCCTACCAGTGCCTAACAACGTAGCAATGGCTGACGTTGGCCTACTTTAGCATATAAACATTAGCTCACTAAGAACCTGTGAACCACAATCCCAAACTGGCAGTTTGATTTTCTGTGTACTGAATTGTTTACCTAAAGCAAACTTTTTGACTTTTATGAACATGTCTTAAAAAACAAAATCCCAATATATCGCCTATCAAAATATATTGCAATATATTGAATCGTGACCCATGTATCGTATTGCCAGATTCTTGCCAATGCACACTTATGCACTTACATTACTGTTAGTTATTACCCAAAAAGAATTGTGGGATAAGCTTTGCAGTAGGGCTTGGCGATATGGAGAATATCAGATATTATAGGGTTGACAATTGGTGCCTTAACAAAATATCTTCACAATGAGATTTTAGATAAATAATCTTCAGTAATGTAGATATGACTAAGTGGGTAAAGGTAAAAAATAAGAGCTAGAACAGTAACACAGAAAATGACATCACTTTACTGTAATACAGCCTTTAAAACCAGAAAAGACAACACTTAAGCCATTTACGATATTACGATATTCAAAATCTCAGACGATATTTAGTCTCGTATCACGATATCAATATAGTATCGATATATTGCCCAGCCCTACGTTGCAGGCTGTTTTCCTGCCTATGATTTTGCGGAGTAACCGGATCACCGGCCTGGTTGAGGCTTCTCTAGTACTGTAACATGACGAGGATGGATGTAACGTTGCAACAAAACTAACCTGAATTGTAGGCTTTATCATTTACTTTCCTGTTCTGCTTCTCATTGTTGCACTTTTCCGTCTATTTTTAGGCCGCCAAGGCCAACCTGGAGAAGGCCCAGTCTGACTTGGCCGCCACGTCTGACGAGGCGGCGAGGGCAGAAGTTCAGATCAGCATAGAGGCCAACGAGGCCATCGTCAAGGCTCTGGAGTAGACCTGTGGTACGACCTCTCAGCTGCCGCACCATGATCCGATTGTTAGGCCGGTTACGCACTGGATGCGTCACGCGAGCGTGTCAGCTGCGTGGCGTTTTATATTTCGGCTCCCCATGTTAACAGGTTAGAGCTTACACACTGCCTGCGTGACACGCGCGTCTCAAAAAAACGCGTGCCTGCTAGAAATGGAACCAACGCCTATTTTTCACACGTTTCCAGGCAAAATAGAATAGGAAAAGATGTCATTTAGACACAAATACATATTAATAAATGACATGTTTGAAAGTCTCTAGGTTTTGATATAAATGCAGATATGTAATAAAATGTTCTAATACTGTACCTGTCAATACAGAACGTAATATTCTGTAGCCTATTTTGCCGTCAATACTGCCAACGTTGTCTTTGCTGTAATCAAATCAGTATATATTTATGTTTAACATGGTATTTCATTTTATCAATGGGAAACCTCCATGTGTCCAGACAAGGCTAGCAGCAGCAGCAGCAGCAGCAGCAGCACCGCGTCAGACATGTTTCTGCTGTGTAAAGACAGAAAAAAATCCACGCAGCCGCCACGCAACAGAAACGCCAAGCAGACGCCACGCAGGCAGTGTGTAACCGGCCTTACAGAGATGTCATTTAGAGTAGTCCAACAGGATAATGTATGCATGTATTCACAGTTGCAACGTGATATGTTGACTTTGCGTAAACGTACACGCCACTTTCCTAAAGCCAAGTGGCGTGTTATTTGTACGCATTTTGAGCCATCCGCGTGTATGTCTCCGCTGTATACAGCAGACGGCGGTCTGCAACGTCACCGCGTAAACCTACACCCCACATGGCACTTTCTAAAGCCACGGGGCGTGTTATCGCGAGGATACGGTTGGGGTTAGGTAAACGTCACACGCATAGACAGGGTTTAGGAAAAGAAGAACCAGTTGGGTTTAGGAAAACAAAAGAACGTGGAAAGGAACCGTCGCGTGCGGGACACGATCCCTGTGTTTTTACCCATCCTCCACCCCGACCAAACTCCCTAGGCGGATTTTCGTCCTTTCATACGACTCACTACGGCGTCAATTCATAACGCATTCGCAAGGTAATGTAAGTCAATGGAGGCTAAACGGCGTTGATAAACACGCTAAAGCGAGTATGCGTCTTGATAACAAGACGTTAATTGGCGTGTCCTACATAAGCCAATTCATGAGATCAGTCTGACAGTTGTTAATAGGATTAGAAAGTGTTAAAGGAACACGCCGACTTATTGGGAATTTAGCTTATTCACCATAACCCCCAGAGTAAGACAAGTCGATACATACCCTTCTCATCTCCGTGCGTGCTGTAACGCTGTCTGACGGTTCCAGCATTAGCTTAGCCTAGCACAGATCCTGCAGGTAACTGGTTCCAACTAGCCTACTGCTCCCAATTGTGACAAAATAACGCCAACATGTACCAAAAAACAACTTAACATGAGACACAGCCATCTTCTAACAGTAAACAAACCGGGAACTATATTCTCAGACAGGCTTGCTGCGAGCATATCACTCCGCCCAAGTACACGCTGTGACTCTACAAATCACAACATGTAAATAGGAACATGTTGCCGTTATTTTGTCACTTATTGGGAGCAGTAGGATTACTGGAACCAGTCACCTGCATGTTCTTTGATGGGCTGATGCTGCTGGAGCAGTCAGACAGCCTTACAGCACGCACGGAGATGAGAAGGGTATGTATTGACTTGTCTAACTCTGGGGGTTACGGTGAATAAGCTAAATTCCCAATAAGTCGGCGTGTTCCTTTTAAGTATTGACAAGATAAGTCCTTTTCATTGCTATGTATTGTATTCCTGAAACTTGAGTTGCTGTGTTTCTTTCCTCTCCTCTAGGTAATCTCTTGTGTTTCTTTGATGGAAATGAACGGTCAATCTGTGTTTCCAGCTCCGTCACGTCAGTGTCCAGAAGATTCCATGCTTGCTTTGTACAGTGGATAAAATGACAAAATAAATTTATTAGGAAATACCTGCTTGCTGGAGGTTGTGGTGTTTTCTTTAAATCTTGCCATCTCTCTGCTCTTCAATGACGATCATACGTTTTTTGATGCACAAAGACGACAAAGTCTAAACTCCCAGAGTTTTATAATTCACCTACTGTAAACGGAGGGGGAAAAAAAAAATGTGTTGCACAAAAGTAAAGCTAACTAGCATGACTTACAGCAGTCACGCACTTTCATCAGGAGGCTGTTTTCCTCATTGAGCAGACTTGTCATGTCGGGTGGAAAAGTCAGCCCAAATGTGCCAGTTTGTTTGCTGTGTAGTGGATGTTTCTGCCACATGGTGGCAGCAGATATCCTCGCCTATCTTGTACAAGAGCATTTTAGATATCAGATTTCTATACTTCTCGTCAAACCCCAGTTTCAGTGAAGGAACTGTCATGGTATTCGTCATATAACCACTGATGAATGCGATTTCCCTCAAAGGGGAATTGCAATTGTCGAAAAAAACATTTTTAATATTGCCATTACATTGCTGTGCATCAGCTTTTGTATCTGGTGGAAGCTTAGTCACCCTTTACTGTTGCAAGCCCACTGGTGAATTTGAGTTATTTGGAACCCTTAGTCACTGCCTTGATTTTAAATGTGTTGGCAGCGCTCCTTTGTTATGTCAGGCTGCGGCGACAAAGCCAGGAAAAGTCCTTCGCTGGCCATCCTGTGGAAAGCGGGGCCGTTCTCTTGTTTCATAACCACAGGTTTTTCAGCTGAGACGCACTCCAGGAGGCGGTGACCTCATTCACGTGCCGACTCGAGGCTTTCAGAGCAGAAACCGCAACCGGTTTATTTTGAATGTCAAAACTCTTGAGGGCCTTTTAAACAAATGTGAGTACAGCGGAGGTATCGGGGTTTACACGGAAATGCTGTCATGACTGCTACTGGTTTGTTTGTTTTAAAGCAGTATTCGGGACTTCTCGCTTCAAAACAGGACAATTCTTAGAGTACAGTTCCCAGTACAAAAAGCAAATGTAATCAGTGAAGACTAATAACGGTGTGTTTTAGAACTGTTGAAATCTCTTTCCGCTGATTAAGGCACGTGCTGTGTAGACTTGCAGACTTTGATTTCTGAGGCCAGCATCCATTAATATATATAAAAAAAAGCTACTCAACACCTCTCACACATCCTGCTCTCTGTTCTCCTTTTCAAACGGTCTCTTTCATCAAACCCTTCTTGTCCCAGCTGCGCGCACACACACACACAACACACAACACACACACGCACTCATCAGTCAGCCCTCGAGGGGCCTGAAGACTTGTGAGTAACGCTTCAGACAGACGAGATGAAACGGTCCTGTCAAAACCACCACTTCTTTAATCCAGATTTATGATAGGGGATGTTGAAACATAGCTCTATCCCATTCTCTTTTTCTGCTCCCGCACTTTCAACGCGAGGCCAAAAAAAAAGAAAAGAAATGAACCTGCTTTTCCACGCTTCCGCTCTGTTCTCCCAGCCTGTATCCCGGTCGTGTAGCTAAAACAAGAGAATGCAAGGTCAGGACGCTCCAACCTTTCTGGAAAAGAAGATACTGTCAATAAGGAGCAAGTCTGTTAGGCCCGTGGCGCATCCACATTTAGTTTTTTGGCGGACTTAAAACTGTCATAGCAGGCATTTTTAGTGACAAGGAATGAGTCAGAGATGAGTCACTGAATTCATCAGGGTTTTGCATTTCCTCCCAGCTGTTTCCACCAGGAACTATCAAGCTGCCTAATGAAGTAAATGTCTCCAACGAACTGTCTGACCCGAGTGCTGGAGTGCTGTACAGCGATATAGAAGCGATGGAGTGCTGTACATTAAAGGACCGTGAGTATTCAGTGAGAGCCCTTACTCAAGAGCCACTCGTGGGTGTATCAGGGCAGATGAGGCCCGCGATAATAAGTCACCTGTCTATCTCCCATGGATGGCCATGTACTGTAATTAAAAGATTGCACCCCGGGAGTGAAAAACATGATGCGCGCTATGACAATCCATGGTGTCATCTTTGAGTGGTACTCTTAACGCAAAGCAGCTCCCAGCTTTGTGAGAGCTCCATTGGGCTATATTTACGGAGTCAAGCGTAGCAGCAATAAAGACCAGCCCGTGTGTGAATCATCATCATTTAAGATGATGTCAGTTGTGAAATGATAGTGGCGCAGTCTATTCTTCTGTCTTTAAAAGAGGCCACAACAATAAATGCATTTGGTGTCACCAGCAGCTGAACTATTTAATGTTTGAAACATGTAGTGGTTTCGGTTGGAAACGGTTCATCGATCAACATCAAAGAGAATCCTCAGCAATTACAGTATTTCATTTACTATTCATGCCATTCATCGAGCTGCTTTTCGCTGTTTCATCTCTGACTCTGTAAACTATATCTGGGGCTTTTTGATGGCCGGTCACACAAAACTAGTGTTGCAACACGATCGATGTCAATTCATCTCTCAACTATTTTAAAGATTGTGTTTTATGAGCAATTGCATGCAAAAAAATGACGTTCCCAACAGCCTCAGCTGTACTTTGTGTTTAGTGCTCATTAGCAAATGTTAGCAGTCACCCATGCTGCAGATGGTTAACGTGGTAAACCATACCTGCTGTACATCAGCACCATAACACTGCCATTGTGAGCATGTTAGCATTTAGCACCGCTGCGCCAAAGTACAGCCTGGTATAGTTGCATCTGTAGACTCTTAAACTCTATCTGTAGTCCCATGGCATGAAAATGTCACTTTATGAGGTTTTTTAACATTAATATGAGTTCCCCCAGCCTGCCTCTGGTCCCCCAGTAGCTAGAAATGGTGATAGGTGTAGACCGAGCCTTGGGTATCCTGCTCTGCCTTTGAGAAAATGAAAGCTCAGAAGGGCCGATCTGGAATCTTGCTCCTTATGAGGTCATAAGGGGAAAGGTTACCTCCCCTTTCTCTGCTTTGCCCACCCAGAGAATTTGGCCCACCCATGAGAGAGAGACATCATGGCTTTCAAACGAGCAAAGTGGCAGTTGGTCAAGGCCACACCCCCACCCTCCACCTCTCCTCCTCAATACCTACAGACACAGAAATGGCACATCCTAAGGAAAGCTCATTGTGGGACTGGCTCTAGTGGCTGTAATTCTGCACCAAGGCTGAATTTCGGGAAAGAGACTTCAGATACAGTATTAGGGGACCACTAAGGTCTATATAAAAGACCTTTAAGTTTCTTGATAAATGACTAAATGACTTCATCCACGACATTTGACTAATTGATTAATGGGCTTATCGTTTCAGCACCGGTCAAATAAGCTATCTGGAGGTGCACATTGAGCTCTGGGAAATCTGGGAGGCTTTTTGTCACTATTTTCTCTCATTATTTTATCAACTAAATATTTATAAAAAAAATAAAATAAAAGGGCACCCCAACTGATAACTCAGTTGGTAGAGCAGGGGCCCATATATAGAGGTTTACTCTTTGACGCAGCGGGCCCAGCTTCGACTCCGACCTGCGGCCCTTTGCTGTATGTCATCCCCCCCCCCGCCCCCCTCTCCCCTTTCATATCTTCAGCTGTCCTGTCAATAAAGGCCTACAAATGTCCAAAAAAATAATCTTTAAAAAAAATGAAGTATTGCTAATAGATTTGAGCTTCTTCCTTCATAAAGTCAGCAGGGGATAGCTAGGCTTGTGCCCAGGCGTCTGTCGCTGTAACGGTTAAGAGCTCACAGTCGAGCGGTGGGCAATAAAATGAATCATAAAGCCAATGGAAAGAATCCAGGCACAACATTTTCTTTATGTATTGGCAGAGGCTCAAACATGACACACACTGGCTGTGAGACAGCGTGATATTTTCCTGTATGCACGTCCTGCCTTCAGAGCGTCTCGATACAGGCTTAGTCACCGGCCGTATGGATCGGGATATGGAGTGACTTTAACCTCCTCAGACTTGAAACACCCGTGAGAGTCTCTCAGTAGATACTCAAAACCAAAATCCTCTTCACCTCTTTTATACCAACGCACTTATTAGCCTCATGAAATCCTGGGACACTTCACGTGGACCCCCGTTGACATTTCACTCCTCATGTTAATGATAATTCATGCAGCTGACAGCATTGAGCGACCTGATCATTAATCAGGCATGATTATCCCAAAAAAGAAGAAAAGAAAAGAAAACTGTGTAATAGGTGAATAATAAGGGAGTTATGCATGAAACGGTGACGTGACAGTTGACGCACACATTTACCGGGCGCCTGACTCGTCAAAAAACATCGAGAATACTTTCGATTTAAACAAAAGGTATCAGATCACACGTTGCATTACTCATTTACAGGAAGTAACGCCATGTTATCATATGCCGATCATAAAAACAACAAAAACAACTCTTGCAATGCTCTGAGCATGTTGTTTGTCCTGCTTTTTTTAATTGTCTGTGCTGCTGTATTGACGCCTGGCTAGTCTTGTCATGTTCAATAATATTTCCGTGTGGCAGGTGATGCTGTAGTGACTGATGAAGTGTGAAGGCAAATTAGAGACCTAAGACGGAACTAAGAGGAAATTAAAGATCTGGAAACATTTAAATGCGTAGAGCAATGAGCCAGCTATGACTTTGGGGGATGGCAATTTTCCACACACCAAAGTGCAGCAAAATTACATATATTATCCAGCGCGCATCATCATCATCATCTGCCTTGCAACTTTAATGTACTGTGGATCATCACATAGTACCAACATCATTTTGGGGCTGCTTCTCTCTGTGTGAAAACTACATTTCCACCTGCGCGCTATGGTCAAGCACGGCTAAGTGTGCATCAAGGGGGCCGAATTGAGGCTCTGCAGCGGTAAGGGAGAAAGAGAGGCATCCAGAGAACAGGAGCTGATTGAAGTGCTGACCTTTCGGTGGGTTTGTGTAAAGAGGGGGCCTGCAGACTCTCAGTCAGCTGTCAGATACTGCATCCAGCCTGGTAGTAGGAGTAGGGCCCTGACACCAGCCTCCCACCACTCTGCCCTGTTTGTGTCATCCATCGCTCCATCCTTACAGCCTTCCATTCCACACAAACACCCACCCACCCACCCGCCACAACACACACACACACACACACACACACACACACACACACACACACACACACACAGAGCCAGGCACCGCCGCAAATACTCGCCCAGACGCAAACATCCACACAAACACAAACATATTTCAGCTTGTGCCAGCTAGGTAACATTTCTACAAATAGCAGTGTGGGCATTTGGGAGAAAATCGCAAAGCCGCAAACACAGCCTGCTGTAGAGGTGAGATAATCAGCTTTGTGGTAACAGCAAATGGCCCCTGAGTGGCAAGGCAGGTAATCATTGCAGCGAGTGTTTTTGTGGGAGAGAAGAGTGCTTTTCCGTCCTCGTGTGTGTGTGTGTGTGTGTGTGTGTGTGTGTGTGTGTGTGTGTGTGTGTGTGTGTGTGTGTGTGTGTGTGTGTGTGCCCATGCATATTCACACAGAAATGAGCAGTTCATTTAAAAACATGCTGGTATAAAAAAATAAAATAAACTACCACTATACTCATCTATAGGCTTTAATTACCATGTGTACCACCTAAATTGTTTCTACACCAAAATAACATTCAAAAAACAACTATATAATATAAATATACATGTATGAAGCCATAAAACATGAAGCTGTTCTTGTTTGTGTAATTGAGAGATATTGAAGACACATTCTTCTTCCATGTCCTAGATTTACATAAGCAGTATAAAAAAGAAACAGCAGCTGATTTGCTTGAATCATGCTTTGAGTTATTCTATATCCCCGGTCTGTTTCTAGTTTAGCAATGCTTTGATGATCTTTACTTAATTACACATTACCAAAGAAAGACATCCACTCCTCCTTTTTATTGTCAGTTCAATCTCTAATTTTTGATCAATGAAAACTAAAGGAAGCAATAGCACTGCTAGCAGAATTAAATCTTCCCTTAAAGAAAGACTGAATAAAGAGTGAAGGTTGTTGTTGTTGTTGTGTGTAAATGAGAAAATATGACGTGGGGCTGACTTTGGCCGGGACAGATGTGTAAAATATATCTTTCCCCGAAGCTGCTGACAATGGGCATTTGGACTGTTTGGCATTCCAACTGGAGGTGTCACATGCTAGAGGGTTCGGAGGAGTGCATCAGCAGGGTGCTGGTTTGTGTGAGGGTGCAAAGCAATGTTTTTGAGACAAAGATGGTGCAGACAGAAACTTGAGATATTAAAAGGAGTGTCATGGTCTAGCCACACACATGCATACTGGTGCTTTTCAAGGAAATGTGATGAGAGCAGCTTGGCCTTTCATGCCCCTGCTGACAGTGTGCATAGATCTATGTTTAGTCATGAGGCAGATGAAGAGGCTCACTTCAGTCTGGCTTTACATTTCTCCTTCTCAAAAAACATATCGGAAAATAGCACTTGATGCTAAGCTGCATGCTTTAAAGCAACATTGCATAATTATTTACCTTAAAATAACAGCTTCAAAATCATTGTGATGCTACGCTGACTTGTAATGGGGAGAATGATGCCTCTGTCATTTTCACTCTGCGAGTTACAGCTTATGGACATTAAGCTTTACTTGTTGCTAAAGTAAGGCTGACCGCTAACTGTAGCAGCCGTTAGCTAGTTAGCTCAGTTAGCCGTGCTGTCAGGACTGGGAGCTGGTAGCACCTGGGAAGTGTTGATGCTTACACTGCTATCACAGGAGCTTTGGGCTGCTGGGAGGAGAAGGTTTTCAAGCCCGGGGCGTATGGGATTACTCTTTGGGAGGGCCGGTGCCAGAACCAGAGCCAGGCAACGGAACTGAGTTAGGCAGCTGCTACGGCCATCATGGCAGAGGCAAAGGACGTAAAAGGATTAATCTTGCTGTTGGACTATTACGTAATTGGCTGACTTGTTATGTCTTGTGACTGCAACTTGCAACTGAAACAGTTGAAATTGTGGGCCACAGATATTTCAGGCATCTAACAAAAAACCCATTGACTTTGAGACTAAAGGAACAGGAGGTCAAAAAATGCTAACTAATTTTGCGTCATTCCTATAGCACTCTATAAACGGGTAGAAGTAGACAGGGCTGCAAGGGTACGTGACAAAAAAGGTTGTGAAAAAGCTGCTGTACATAATCTGACAACCTAATGATGATTGATCACCACCATGACAGACAGGTGGTACACTTGCCACCTGCGTAACAATTCATTTAGAGTCAATTAGAGTCGCGATACAACCCTTGCAAGGCAGGGAGCTAACAGTAGCACCAGCTGAATGCCACTAATCCTGGCGCAGACATTTGACTCTTCCCAAACATGGGACCAAAGGCTGATCCCTCACGGCAGATGACGTCTGATTGCTCAGAGATGCTCACAAGTCCAAGTCAAGTCTCTGAGCTAGAGTAGGGTGACCAGATTTCCTGGAACTAAAACCGGGACACTTTGCGTGTGAATGTAGTGTGTTTGTGCATGCACACGCTTTTTAACGTTAACATGTGCCAGCCCAGGTCAGACACAGACACAGACAGTAACTTCATTATTTTGATCCTAGGCTCCTCGTCTAATAATAAGTGTTTTTTCCTGTGAAATTAACAAAATTGCAGTAACAACCTTTTTCAGTTTAGTGTGAGATTTATGTTGAGTTTTTTCCCAAAAATATTTTTTGAAGTGTTATTTATTCCAATAACATGATTTATTGAAAATTTTGAGCATTAAACACTTAATTTCCTGCATTCTGGTGAATTTTTATGCACCTATTTCTACATTTTTCTGAATCAATGTATGCTGCAAATATCTTTATTTAAAGAGAAACAGATTACAATCCAAATATAAAAAACATAATGGAATATATTGCAGTAAGGCTGTCAGGCATTCTGTATTGCTTTCAACTATTTATTCTCCTTTAGATGGACTTTTCTAATTATATCTGAGTCAACACACATGTAGCCTATAGGCATAATTTACTCTTACCTCCTGTTTTGCTTCTTTTGTTGGGGAAGTAACCTCCTTAATGTGCATATGACAATTATTCACCTCAATGATACATTCATTCATTTTAATTTATTAATAAACCCCTGGACTATAATATTTCAGATGTTTGAGCAAGATTTCTGCTCTTGTCCAAAACATTGTGCACATTCAAAATACAGTATATCTGTGTTCTCTGTGATTTGGAGGAGTCGTGATATTTTGAGAAAAATAAAGTGATAATAGGAATAAAGTACAAGAATAAAGTCACAAGCTATATTTCAGAAAATAATCTATACCTGCACCATAGTCTGCTGTGCATTACGTGATTGCTCTGCTGATACGGTAGGTCTCAGACAGACACAGAGCCCCGTTTGGGTCTCTGGTCTCTGAATGACACAAATAGCTAGTTTAACTAGGGAAGTGGCTATATGCCACGCTACGTCGGAGGTGGAAACCCGAAACTACAGAAATACACGGAGCACAAACGCAACACATCTGCCGCAGCATGTCCACAGCTGAGCGCATCCATAAACCTGAAGCTGCCCTGCATTTTACAGAGAGTGGACACTAAGAGACCCACAGGTCTGCTTCAGAGCTCCGTGTGGTTGAGTCTGAACCATAGACTGGAAACGTCACGTCACGGGAACTTCGAACTAAATCATTAATATTGCACTCCTAAACTTTGTGTTGATAGCATCAATGTATTAGACTGATTTGGCTATGATTCCTCCGAAAACTTCACCCGGCTTTCACAGCTTTACTCACGGAGAGACGGTTGCTAGGTGATAGCAACAAATACAGCATGGTCGGACCCCGCACGTATCTGCCCGTTCTATTCGCTTCGGAAAAATAAACTGGACAAAGTTACATTCGGGGCTACACTCAAAACATTCGGGGCTGAAGACACGGCAAAATCGGCTGACGTCGCTCCTGGTGTAAACCCGGACATTTTAGCGCCCCGACAGGCTTTTGTCGGGACTCGGGACAAGCAATTCAAAATCGGGACTGTCCCGGTCAAATCGGGACTGTCCCGGTCAAACCGGGACGTCTGGTCACCCTAAGCTAAAGTCCAAGTCAAGTCTCTGAGTTAGAGTCCAAGTCAAGTCTCTGAGCTAGAGTCCCCATCTCTGGCTCTGATGTCCTTTTGCGGGGTTAGTCATTTCTTGGATGATCGCAATTTTCCTGTCCCAGAGATCGCTAACTCTTTCCTGTCTCCTCCTCTGTTCAGATCACTCAGTCCTTTGTGATATGTTCACCAGGCCCAGGTTTTCTGCCAGCTGGGACTCTTTCACACTCATTTTCCTGTAGACTGCCTTTAGCTGGGTTAAGCTGCTCTGCCCCGTTTCCAAAACATCTCCTGAATCTGCCTGGGCACGTACTGACACATTCCCACATGAACACTCCCATCATGAAAGTGCAGTCAGTTATTAGTTGCCCTGTTAATTGCATGGTTAGCACAGGTGAGGGCCCTGTTATAGTGTGTGTGGATGACAGCTCACAGAGCAACAGAGCATGAGTGATGCCAGAGGGGGCATGAGGTAGGTAGTTGGGAGTGACTGTGTGTGTGTGTGTGTGTGTGTGTGTGTGTGTACATGCTTTATCAAAACATGTCAAAAGAGGAACTGAGACGAGTTGCCTTTTTGTTCTCTGAGCTGTTGCAACATTTGTGTCATCGTATCTGTTCTGCTACCTGGGCTGTTATTGAAACTTCCCAACTGACAGAATTTCTTAAAATCCAAGTGATGATGTCACATTTCCAGAAAGCAGATGCAACGTAAACATAATTGGGTCCATTAGGATGTCACTACAGCAAAAGGGAATTTGGTAACAAACTTCCTTCATATACAGCACAGTGATGAAACTGTCTGATGGTAACCATCTATTGGCATTATGTAAAGAAAAAGCTCTGTTGAGTCATACACAAATAACTGAATAGCTGAATATTTACGAAGAAGAAGAATGCCTTTATTCATCCCGCAGAGGAAATTCACAATTTTCTCTCCCTACGGACTGAGCTACTGCTGTTCAATGAGAAATTCACCATCACTCATTTCCATATAGTATATAAAACAATTTCCTCAGAAATATCCATTCTTGGTAATCCATCACAGTAAACGCTAAACCCACAACTTTTTTTTCAAATCATATGTGACCAAAGTGCTTTGTTATCGTATATATTATACTTACTGTCACTTATAAGAAGACATTTGGGAAGCAAAATACAGTACAACACCTTCGAAAACCATGTTGTCATGTCACGCTGTATACTGTCTTATATGTAGTTTTATTCATGTCAGGACATCGCAAACAGATCATGTCAAGGTTTGACACCGTAAACTTCACGATGGAAACAACAGGAAACCAAAATACAGAAATGAAATTACATGTGCCACACTTTGCAAGATGACTGGTGTTTAATGTGCTCCCCTTTAACCTTCACCAGTCTAGCTAATCCTTCTGTGCTGGGTGACGCTCGCTTCTGTCCCCAGAGTGACTGACACCTAATCATGGCTTCATAGTCACAAGCCTCTTTGCTGAGGCACTAAAGGAAAATATGTCAACAAGCTAGTTTCCAACAAGGACACCCAAAGCAGACAGAAATAACTCCCTTAGCACGCACGGACCATGCTCTGACAGACAGGGCCTGGAAGCTAGCACCCATGGGTGGGGTAGGGTTCACCAAAAGAGCTTACAATGGTCATAGAGTCAATTTGGAGGACAAAAATATATAGGTGATACATTTTAAGCCTGCATGGCTCCTGTTAAGAACATTAATGATGGGGTCGTCACAGTGTCATGTGTCATAATCATCCAATTTATCAACCAAGGACTTATTTTATCTTATAAAAGCACTATAATTTCCCTAAGAGCAACAGGACACATATGTCATGTTTGACAGATAATACGCTGCATGCTGTTGCTGTCTTCTCTATCAAATGAGGAAATGCCCACGTAGATTCCCACTGACCTCCTTCTGGATTCCTCTTTCTGCCCCATCTTCCTCGCCCCATCTCCCCCCTTGATCCCTCTATCTCTTCCACTTTGGATTTTCCAGTCTCACAGTATCTGCGACATTGACCACAAATCAAATGTCCACATTATAGCATTACACACTGCAGAAGTCCAACACACGCAATCCTGCTTTTGACTTGCATGCATTGTAAAATGCAGTCCATGTAGCAAATAGCTCTTACTGCATGTGTATGGGTTTTGTGTGAGTTCAGCCCAGGTCAGACATCCTCTGAATGCAGCTCCTGACTGTTTCCACACATGGAGGCTTGGGAGGTGGGGTTGTTCCATGACTCCAAATAGAAAGCCAAAGTACTTTTTGAATGGCTCTGAAAAGGTCAGATAGATGGATTCCAGTATAGAAGCAACTCTATGCACTGTTGTACATGTACAACACTATGTATGTACATAAGAATGTTTTTTGGGGGGCATTTTTAGGCCTCTATTAGACATGAAAGGTGAGAGAGAGGGGGGAATGACACTCAGCAAAGGGCCGGAGGCGGAGCCGAACCCGCGGCCACTGCGCCTAGGAGCAAACCCCCACATATGTGCGCCTGCTCTCCCGACTGAGCTAAACATACACATACAGTATGTTCAATCAGAACGCAGCTTTCAAAGATCCAGAAAATTCTCTAAAATAACACTAGCCTGAGGAAAAGTGCAACGAATGAGAAGATTCCATTTGATCCCACAAATTCCCGGAAATATGCTATTTTGCTTTCTTGCTGAGAGGTCGATGAGAAGATTGATTCCACTCTAATGTTTGTACAGTAAATATCTAGGTAGCACCAGTAGCATAATTCAGCATAAAAGATTGGAAACAGGGAAACGGCTAGGCTCTGTCCAAAGAAAAGAAATGTAAGTCCACCCACACAAAGAAACACAAATTCCCATAAAACCACAGTGTGTCGTTTTATTTACACTTATGTTTTTGTACAGATTAAACAAAATAGACAATTGGTGAGCTTTAGGTGTGCTATTAGGTTAAATAACCATCAGGTTAGCTGTTACCCTCTGTGTCCAGTCTTTATGCTAAACTAAGCTATCTAATTTACCAATCTTCTCATCTAACTCGGCAAGAAAATGTCAAAATATTTGAATTTCAAATTAGTGGTATACATAGTTTACTATGCATTTTAAAGCTTTAACAAAACTATGCTACATGCACTCACAAACACCACGAAACTGCATTATTTTAATAAAGAAAAAAACACTGCTAACTGCAAATCTAGGCAGAACTGTCATAAAAATACACATTTTACTGCAACCAAATGCCCAGGAATTTAAACAACAAACATAACTGAATGTGTCATTCAGTACACTAACCATCTAGTCAATTATTAGTAGGCTGTCTGCTACCAATTGACCAATTCAGGGGTCAAGGATCACATTGATTTTTGTTGACATCATGGTGAACATTAACAATAAAAGTGTAAGGGAGTTGGAAGGAAGCACTCAATGTGTTCATATTGTTAGTGGCAAAGAGTCAAACTGTTGGGTAATGTGAATGATCTTAGTAATGATTTAATCAAACAAAGGATCATAAAGGTCCTTTTCAAAGAGCCCATTATAATACTGATTACCTTTATCATCTGGATTGAGACAGACGGGATTTATAATTATTACCACCTTGATTAGCACACTCAACGGCTTAAGTGGAAAAATCTTGCAATACTGTATGAGCTGTAACACATGACAGAAATTTCCCATCAACAAAGGTCAAAGAATAAATGAACCTGCTCTGCTGATGACATTGCCTGACAAAACATTTTATTTTATGATGGCACATTGAATTACTGCCGCCACCCCTATTTCTAGTCTCAAAATACCCTTTAAAGCTTTAGTGCGTAACTTTTTTTTATATTAATGAGCGTCCGAGCGAGTTCTCGATAAACACATCTTTATCAAGCAGTCAACACCTGACATGTCAGCTGGTACGGTGCAAATAGATACGACTGACTAATTAAGCGTGACCTCATAGTTGGCTGACTAGCTGTATCAAGTAACATCAAACAGAAAGAATAGATATGACTAAGGCCAAAGCCTGGTGGAGTGAGCAGCAAACTGAAGTTAGTTATCATCTGGGTTATACTTCAGAGCTTCAGGTATGTTGAGGAAGGTTAAGACCAGCTTGATAATGATAGACAGGAAGGGTATCGATGAATGTATCCTCTGGGGCAGTGGTTCCCAACCTGGGGTCCGGGCACCCCCAGGGGGGGCGGCAAAGATCACAGGGGGGGCGCGAGTCTTTATCTGGTTTAAGGTTGAGGTAAAAAATAAATATTTGCACGTTAAACAAATTATGATAATACACTAAAATATATTATGTATACAAAAGTCTGTATGAAAACTATATATTTTGTTGTATCCTCGTCTTTCCTGCCGCCTCGGCATCACTATTTTATGAATGAAACATGGCGGAGAAACGTAACAGTGCTGATAACTGCTCTGTATCAAAAAAGAAAGTAAGGCTCTATCTCGAGAGTTACCTCAACTTCGGTTTTTGGGGGGGCTCAGCTTTTCTCAGACATGAGTAGGGGGGGCGCCAAGGAAAAAAGGTTGGGAACCTCTGTTCTGGGGGACTATGAATGTCTGTACAGCATTTCATGGCAATCCACTCAATAGTTATGGAGATATTGTCATCTGAGCCAAAGTGGTGGGCCTACCGGCCAACGTCATATGTAATTTATAAGCCACGCTGCAAATTTAAGAACAGTATAGGAAGCAGCAAAGTTAAAATAAATGAGTGTTCGCAATATGTGTGTTAGAATACCAAAGATTTCACTGCTTGTTTACCATGTGTTTTGTACTGGCTTGCATTAGCATCAAAAATATCTAATCATGAGAGTCATGTGGTTAAAAGGCATTGTTTATAATGCTGAAACATGAATTTAGATGTCTGAATGAAACAGCCATGGGTTGCCACAGCTTTTAGAATCACTTACTGGTTTTATGCATTTATGAAAATGACAGCTTGTGATTCGTGGAGCTGCCGTGGCAGAACAATCGGTGCTTTGCTTGTGGACAGGGTTAAAACTCAAGCTTCGCCTCAAATCATTAATTATATAGATACACAGGATCTGTGTGACTCATTTTGCTTCACAATATTAGTGAGTTGGCCCATACACAGTCAATATATTTTACTACATGTATTTGGTGTTATTCTGTTTTTGGTATTCAAATGCACCTCTTCTCCAAAATGGCGGTGGCATTTCAATGGTAATAAAAACCCTGAATGGTGGTGTCCTTTAACTGTTATGGAACATGTTTTCAATTTCAGGCCTACGGTTACTGATAGCCTACTGCTAGAGAGCAGTCAGCATTAAGTACAATGGACTCTCTCTTTTATGGAATTACTGCTGTTATGAAAAACAAACAGTGAGATGGCAAAGAGGAAAAAGGGGGGGGAGTGAGATAGCAAAAGAGGGAAGGGAGCGGCAGAGCCAGAGGGTGCCAGGAATGGAGGACGTCATCAGTGGGGACGGAGGGCTATTTTGAGAATGTGATGGGGGGGAAGGCCGCTGCGCACTCCTCCGGGCCGACGTCACAGATGAGATCAACTCTCTGCACGTACGTGTGACCCGTAATGACCTCCGCTATCAGTGATTAGGTTACTGCATATCAACTTCAGAGCAAAGACCTGCAGTAGGGAGCACATACACTGCTGCAGGAGGAAGGAGAAAGTAAAAGAAAGCAAAAATTGAGGATAAAGGATCTCTTAAGATTAGAAATGGGTGTGTGGGTGCTGGGGGGCAGATTGAGAGATAGAAAAAAATCTAATTAAGCAAGAGTGTGTGTGTGTGTGTGTGTGTGTGTGTGTGTGTGTGTGTGTGTGTGTGCAAGGGTGGAGAACAGGAGGACAACAGGAGAGATTTAAAACAGAGGAGCACCAGCCAATATTGAATTGGCCTGCAGCAGCTTCGGCTACCCCTAAACCTAGGATGGAGGAGGATTAGTGGGCAGGGATTCTGGAGTGGGTGTGTGTGGAAGTATTCAACCGTGTGGGAGGAGAGCAGGGAGACTTGGCAAGTTCTGAACTTGCTTGCACCAACAAAGGAAATGCCTGCATCTGGTATTCATCACTGTGTACTGTACACACACACACACACACACACACACACACACACACACACACACACACACACACACACACACTGCTATTATCTCCTACAACATGTTGCTACATTGATTTGGTTTCCCCTCTACACACGCTGACCTCAAAGAGCCGTTTTTTTATTTTTTATTAATACACAACTGATACTACTCGTTGAATGGCTAGAGCCATTGCAAAAAGCCATATCGTTGTTTTACCAGAAGTAATACGCAAGAAGTCCATTCTGCATTGCCAAATCCACCTACCCAGCCACCCACACTTCCTGCCCTGAGTCTCTCTCTCTCTCCTCCACTCTCTCACTCCTATTTTCTCCAGCCTCTCTCTCTCTCTCGTTCTGTTCTATTTTATACACTCCACGCTGACACCTAACCTTTGTCGGACCACCAGTCCCTCTGGCGCTACGCCGTGGGCTGTCAACCAGACAAATAAACAAACAGATAGGGCTTACACTCTCCCAGCTTGGCTGAGTTTCACAGCTATAAAGGTTCTTATCGTGCCCGGCTTGTGTCCTGTGGGTGGATTTCATTAGCTTATTTAGCACATTCAGCCCAGTTCCAGGCTGAGTCCTATTGTGGGCATTTTAGTGTGAGCAGACCGGCTCAGTAAAAGGCAGCAATTATCAGGTCCACTTTGAGGGGGTGTTGAATTTACACCATTTGGTTTAGGCTGTGCAGTAAGTGCTTGACAGGCCTGGATCTGGGGTTTGGGAGTACAGTGCACCACCACTATGAGTCGCACAGCGTCACAACACGACACGGGAGACTGTGAACAAGACAAATGGTTCGCCGCACATGAACTGAATATGGAGTGGAGTGTGAAGTATCCTGTTACAAACGTGATAGGCTAAGCCATAACAGTACATCGTATTCTCACAGGATCCATGTGGAGGCTCAGTTCACAGTGCTGATTCACATTGCTATGCTACTACAAGCCAAGGGTTGTGATTATAAATATTGCATTAAAATAACATTTGACATTCTGGGGAATACACTTATTTGCTTTCTTGCCAAGGGTTAGACGAGAAAGTAACAGCTACAGCAGTTAGATTAGCATAGCGTACAGACTGGAAACAAGGAGAAACAGCTAATCCGGCTCTGTCCAAAAGGTAAAAAAAAAAACAACTGCCAGCACATCAGAGGTAAAACCGCGAGCATATTGCAGGCACAGAGGCAAAGTGCAGCGCAGGTATATGTCATCATTGCTTCTGCCTTTGGTTACGCCTTGAATGGTCAGCGGCAACAAGGTCAAAGTTGAAATACTTAGAACTACTAGAGCGACAATTTTGATCGGTGCGCCACGGCAAGGGTAGCATGCTAGCAGAGTTGTCACCACCGCTCTTCTATTAGGAAAAATGACAGCCAGCGCAAAGCGATTTTACTGCGGATCATGTGTAGGCGGCTTTAAGGCCCAGACACACCAACCAGACGGCCCACCCTTGGCAGAAAAGGCAGTTGGACTGATCAGTCTCCCCGAGTTGGTCAAAAAAGTGCCAACACACTGTGCGTAACACACCAAAGCGACGAGACGTAGACGTAACATTTTAAGCGAAAAAAAAAGGCCATGCAGTTGCTGAATCTGTCTTCATTTCAGATCAACAAAGGTCAGTTTAAAAGATTTTCGTCAGATTTTGAGAGACTCTAGTCACGCTCATTCCGCTCCCCGTTTCCGGGTTAGCACTCTACCAATCAGATGATTCATTTGAGTCCGATTGCCGGCAGTGCCCGCCCCGCCGATTATACATGTCAAATCGGGCAAAATGAAGGCCGACGGCCCCTCGGACGGACGACGGCACGGAACACACCAAACAGACCTCGCCAGACTGTCCGATGGCCGATTATCGGCTAGGTGTGTAGTAGGCTTTAGGCTTCTTAACACAACTGCACCCAGCCAAGAAATAGTCCATAAAATCCCAACTTGTTTTTTTTACACTTTTTTGTATATGTAAAAAAAAAAAAAAAAAAAAAAAAGCTATAATGTATTCATTAGTGAGCTTTAGAGGTGCTGGTAGGCATATTTTTGAACTTTGGACAGAGCCAGGCTAGCTGTTTCTCTTTGCTTCCACTCTTTATGCTAAGCTAAACTATCCGTCTCCTGGCAACAGCTTCATATTTAATGGACATGAGTAAAAAGACTGACAAATATTACACAACTTAGTCACTGTCTATGAGCGGTGATAAAGTCACCGATCAACACACTACTAATATAACGTTCACAAGCCAAGATATGACAAATGGTATTTTGATTACACACTTGGTACACAAAGTACAGTACATCTCATCAACTGTATTTGCCACTTAGGAATGTGTTGACTAGGGATGGAGTGACTAACTAACTAATGACTAATTGTCACTATGCACACACACAGACACACACACACACACACACACACACACACACACACACACACACACACACACACACACACACACACACACACACACACATAAACTCAGCCAGAGAATGAATACAGCGAACTTGATGAGTGAAATGTTTGGACAGTATCCAGTGTGCCTCTGGGCGCGGTTTAATCTACAGAGGTTGCTGCGTTTCGTCATCGCTCACTCGGCAGCAGCTGAAAATGTACAAACTTCACAGAACGTACCCTAGCTTCCTGAAAAGTTACCATGAAAAACTTTTTTAGGACAAAAGTCTGGGGACTGTTGTGACTCGCAATACTGGATAGGATAGGATAGGGTCTGGTGGAAATGTCCCTGACTTGGACATTCAGAAGTTACTGTAAGCTGTGACTGTGACTAAATCATAGTCTCATGTGACACTTTTCTTTTCTTGTCTCCAGGACCTGTCATTGCACGTTTTACACATTTTCTCTCTCTTCCTCTCTCAGGCCGGGGCTCCGACACTCTCTCTGGCACGGTGTCTGCTTTGGTGTGTAAAGCCGCAGAGCTCGAGATGTGTCATCAATCGTCTGTGCTGTGAGCCGGGAGGGCGAGCGAGCTAAACTTCAAACAGGGCTAAGTCTGCAGGTGTGGGATCAGAGGCCCTGTCCACACGGAAGCCCTTTCCCACTCCCCCTCAACTCCTGACCCCTCTGCTCTCTGATGACTTCTTTTTCTCACCCTACGCTGAATCTTGGGTCCTTTTGAAGTCCATCCCAAAATGTAATACTGATCCCACTCTACATTTGCCACTACCGTGACCAGGTTTCTTCAAGCTATGGAGGTCAACACTAAATGTATGTAGTAGTAGGGGGGGAGCCTGCTCCATCTCTCTTTCAGTTAAGGGGTCCTTGGCTTTAAAAACTTTGAAGACCCCTGATATAAGAGGTTCTGCGTCATTCAGGCCAAAGCAACAGCCAATCACATAACTGTCTCTGGCCTGTTGATTTGCTGATTGGATGACTGGATTATGATCACAATTTCATAGTTATATATTTTGTCTGTGTTTATTCATAGTTATTTATGTCCTAATGCTTCTTTTTAAAATTTCTTTAATATTGAACATCTCCAGATGCAAGTGTAGAATTTTACTACAAAATCGTCTTAAGAAAAGTCTTGAAATTCTTACTTTGAACTTTCTTAGCTTGTGTTATATTGACTACTGTGTCCTCCCTAACACACACATACTCACACACACACTCACAAATCTGTCATATCTCTTTCCACCTAAGCTTTTATCCCCTTATCGCTCACTACCAGTAACATGTTCCCTAAATTCTAGTTTAACCTCTCTTAGTTTGAAATGGACTCTACAATCACCATTCAATCTCATTCACCAGTCTGCCCGTACAGGCTGTTCAAATGTCGGAACATCCACATAATTCTGAAACTTTATCCACTAACAGTAACAGGCACTTAGGCTGTAGTCAATACCATCTCAAAGATAACATGTTAATCAAATTAGAGACCCATAAAGATTGGGCCCTTATTTAGTCAAAACCAGGAGCGAAGGCCGGGAAAGGAGCGGATTTGTCCAAAATAAGACATGAAATGATGATGTATCTTACATCAGACAGGCGGCGCGTTGACTGAACTTGTGCCTGTGTGTTTGAGTATGTGTCCAATTCTCGCATCTCTCATAAAGAGAGAGACACTCCTTTTCTGATCAGATAAAATAGTATGAATTAACGCCGTTTGTATCAGCATGCCAGGTATGCAGGCCTATGTGTCAGCTTCCTGTAGTGGTGTTGTGAACGTAGCGTGGCGATGGCTCGATGAGGTGTGTCTGTCCCACTCACAGCCACTCAGGGTGAATCAGGGAGGAAATGGTGGCAGGAGAACAACGGCAGCAGGCTGAGTGTGTCGGGCATGGTTCATTTTTCTCCCGAGGCAGAGGGCGGCCCACTGGTGACTTTGATGGATAGGAATGCTGCTCACCCACACACACACACACGCCCACACATGTCCCACACACTCAGTCTCTCACACACAACAACTTGCACGCTGTTGCTCGCACATGGACACACACGGTACACACGCGCAAACTCGGGGACGCACACAATCACACGCAGGCTGCTCTGTCCCACCAGATCTGATATCCAATGTGAAATGTTTACGACCCGCCCACACAGCCTTCCCTCCCTTGTCAATAAACTCTTCCCAGAAGTATGTGTGATGCATTATCATGTAGCTGCATATGGGGGTTGCTCTTGCACCCTCCATCACAGGCTTACCCATGTGCATCTTACTGCACCACGCGGCGCACAGTGAGAAACCTTTGGCTTTTAGGCTTCCCGATGACAAATCGGTGCATTAACGCCATCCTTTCCCTTAATCACATTGTGATTCGTCACATTAGCACAGATAGAATGAGGGGACATACTGTACTGGCTACGGTGGATTAAAACAAATGACATACTGAAAGAAGGTCTCCACCCAAAATACCGAAAAAACATTATCTGGAGAACGAGAAGCTACCGATTTACAAGGAAGTCTCTCATGATCAATATTACACGTGGTGAGAGTTGCACCTTTGTCGAAACACAAATGGGACTGTCAGC
This sequence comes from Perca flavescens, assembly GCF_004354835.1. NCBI lineage: Eukaryota > Metazoa > Chordata > Actinopteri > Perciformes > Percidae > Perca > Perca flavescens. The sequence goes on along the minus strand of NC_041339.1, from coordinate 13,523,239 downwards.
TCAACTGCAAGGTCAAGTTCAGGCAAACGAAGTCAGAGTGTTTTGCATGACCTGAGCTGTGTTGACAGCCAGACCTGCTGACGAGCGCAGCCAAGCCGTCCCACGGCTGAAAGAAGAACTTGACTCTCAAGCCAAGCGGTCAGATTGACAAATGTGTGCCAATGCACATTAGCCCGGCCGTAATGTGCCATTAGAACCCTGCCAGCACAACGGCAAGCGTCAAAACAAGCTACGAAGCGAGCTAATTCAAAAGCTAATTCAAAAGTTTGACTCAAAGGGGTCGTGTTTCAAGTACAGGACGGCGTTTAACCCACTCCTTTCACTTTGTTCCACTGAGTCAGCATCTCCCAGAGGGAAAGAAAGAGATGGAGATAGATAAAGCTACTGGTGCTGGGCAAAGACAGGGACCTTTGTCTGCCCGTGGAGTCTCTGGGAGATGTTTCTTTTGAACACAGCTGCTTTCTCTATCTCACACGCATTTACACACAAACACAAACACACACACACACACACACACGCGCACACACACACACACACAGGGATGATTCAGTTCTCATGCGGTGTGATAATATGCTGGTGGGGCACAGTGTTCCCTGCACAATGGGGAGGAGAGTGTGTCTCTGTAATCAGACAGACAGTCTGTGCAGCCTGCTGCTGAGGCTGGAAGCGAGAACAGTTCTTTGCCTTCTGCATGTAGCATGTTCTGAGGCAAAGTCAGGTGTTTTTTTTTCTCTCTCTCTTTAACACATTGCACAACATCTCTCTTGTCCTTGAGGTGAACCGTATTGTGATGATTATCACATAGCTGAGTTGCATGGATGTAATCGATGCACAAGCATTTTACAATAGCTTGTCTTATAACCTACAGTATGTGGAAAGTGCATTCACTCAAGTACTGTGCTTAAGTATAAATGATTCAGGATACTATACTTTGCACTTCTACTCCACTATGGAGGGAACTTTTGCAGCCTACTTTTAACGCCAAGCTACATTTATTTGATTCAGTTGGTAGCCTACTTGATACTTTGTGGATTACAATGACACAATATGATGAACTTCATTAAAATCAATATGATGCATAAACTCTGGGAAGGTGTAAAAAATGGGTTAGAATTAGCTCCTCGACCGATTTCATTGCTGCTTAGCTACATGTTAGGAGTATCAACAATGATAGGCTACGGGGAAGTTCATAACTTTAATTTACTTGTAAGTAGCCAGCATTTAAATGACAGTAGCATACTTAGTAAAAAAAAATAGAATGCATACTTTGATTTGTAATAAAGTAGGCCTATTTCTTCATGGTGTATGAAAAAAAGGCTGTGAAAATATAAGTTGAATAAACAATGATAGGCCTAGGCTACGGGGAAGTTCATAACGTTAATTTACTTTTAAGTAGCCAGCATTTAAATGACAGTAGCCTACTTAGTAAAAAAATTAAAATGCATACTTTGATTTGTAATAAAGTAGGCCTATTTCTTCATGGTGTATGAAAAAAAAGGCAGTTGTGTGTGAAAATATAAGTTGCAAGGCTGGCTTTGCACGCAACATAATAGTGACCTTATCTTATTGACAAAATGTCCATTCAATTCCCCAACAACTTGTGTATTTCCCGAAACACAGAAACAAATGTGCCAGAAACGGTTTTTGTTTATCGGCGTACGTGCCGTCGTATCCATGGAGCCTGTTTACCTGCTCTGTTGCCCGGTGACATTTCAGTCTATGTCGTCATAGACCGGCAACACCCCTCGTGTCGCTTAAGCATTTAATTCATGAGCTGATTATTAAGGTAGTAGACGACAGACTGGTGGTGTTGTGCTACTTTTTAAGTAATAATGCACCATTAAAAGCCTTATAGCTGCTGTTCTGGGAGAGATACGCGGCACTGACACTGTTGGATATTTTTATCTGTTGCGGCTTTTGCGTAGGCACATTCTTTCCCACCGACGGAACACGTCGGACATTAGAGGCGGTTACAGCGAAGCGAGGCCACCTTAAATCACATGCTGACATAACAAGAACACTACTCTCCACCCATATCCGAGAAGAGTCTGTTAAGAGGTTCTCACCTTCCCGGCTGTGCTCTCATTACCAAGAAAGACGCCGGTGTACTAGCAACACGCCGAGGCATCTTTTAGGACACAGCTGCAGCTCCTCCTTATTGGTCAGGAGGATCGCGGTCTGGTGCGTATAACATAACGTCGCGCGCTGGACACACACGATCCTGCCGAAGAATTCACTGAGAAAAAAACCTTGTGGATATTTCAGTTGTCTGGAGATTTATCACTGTTTGGGTTTATTTTACATGCCAAAGCTGGGGGAACAGACTGGAACACAACACACTTTTGAGCGAAGCTTGAAAGTTTTCGCCATAATAATTGGTAAGTAGTTTAATATCAAGTCCAGGTCTGTCATTTGAACATTTGGGGCATGCTATCTGTGATGTTGCCGTCTTTAGACAAGTTTTTTTTTGTGGCGTAGGCTGCATTGTGTTGGTGGGTTAAGAGATTGATTGGAGACGAGCAGTCAATCACGGATCGATAAAAGCATGCTGTCGAGTGATTGGATGAGCCACCTTCCGTTTAAATACTGTGGGCATGATTAAGTTAATAAGGCCGGTATCGACGACAGGAGCATGTCATCGTTACTCTAAATTATAATTAAGTGTCTGACAGTAAGTAGTTGCTGTATTGTCTGTTTAGAAGCACAATAACAACGTATTAAATGCTGTAGTAGCCTAGTGACAACCATGCTAAGAGTATAATAAGCATATTGCATGATTGAGCCTGAAGCTAAATCAAGTGAATTCATATTTCTGACAAGTAAACTCCTGCTGTAAAGTCCGAACTATCTAGCATTGTTAGAGACAATGAACTTACTTTATGAATCCCTTGGAAGTTTTAATTGTCAAAGTTCCTTCCTTGGCCACTGGGAGGCGACCGAGTATCTTCTTTATTATGTTAAAGCCCCTATTGTGTTGGAATAATCTAAATAGGTGAACTCACTCTATTTAGATAGGCCTACCTGGATGGTTCAATTCCCAGTCTGACCCTATTTTGTGTGAGTTTCTTTGCTTAGTTTGGCTAGCTGACAAGGCATTGATTGGAAAACGTTGACTTGTGCAGCGCCACTATGGCTACTGCGTAGGAAAATATCAAGTCATGTTCTATAGCCTATTTGCTTTTACACGCTGGCTTTATCTGTTACTGGCATGTGTACTGCGAGATAACCGGCATCCTTCTTCCTGAAGAGAATACCCTGTCCATGTTTAATTTGCATAGTAGCCATCACTTTATTAGTTTCTGCATGTTGCTGAGGTCAAGGGGAAAGAGTATAGCGTAAGCACTATTCATGTTACAGCCCATCTGATAACTTAGATTTACCAGTGTAAGGTGTAACCACTGGTCTATATATCAAGTCTTCCAACACACCTACACTACTGTTGATTAGCCTACTTTTTTGTTGTTGTTTTGTTGCTGTTGTGTAGATGTTAAAGGATGAATGCATAGTTCCCTACGCAAAGGACCCTCGAATGAATAGCATTTTAAAAGCTGTGACCTGGCACGTTTGAGTGGAGATATTCCAATCTTGGCTGAATAGGCTAGCTGGGTAGTTAGTTTTTTTTATCGATACACTACGTAAAAATAAGTAGGCCTCATTAAGTTAGTGATAGCAAAAAAAAATAATAAAAAAATGCATAAACAAACTCAAACTCTCCAGTGGCCTCTAAAGCTCCACAGACCTCAGTTTAGGCACAGCTGCTGTATGTGATATGGGCACAAACTTTTTTTTTTTCTATGCTGGAATTCATAATGAATGGCCTAAACTCGCCTGCCCTGGATTTCTTCTCGCTATTGGTTGATATCAGAAGAAGCTCTCCTGTGATTGGCTGGGCTCGTTGTGGGCGTATTTTTTTATCGATGGTGGAAGTGCGATACTTTGTGGCAATGTTCATTGTCGATATTTCACTGGAGGTGCCGTGGGTTTGAGTGCGCCGCGCAGAGCCTCTCACTGCTAACCGTACGAGGCTTTGCAGCTTACGGACCGCGTGTGCTTTCTCATCTAAAGCTTACAAAACAAAGAGTGGAATTTGTATTTTTTTTTTAATTATTACTCCCCCCCCCGAGTTTTTGTTTTAAAGGTAACCGCCTGCGTAAATGAGCGTCCATGGCATGTTTCGCCGACAACATAGCCTACTCTCGTTTCTGCCTGGCATTTACCCATCTATGTAGCATATAGGAAGACTTTTGCTGCACGTTGGAAAGGCCAACAAAGAAAAAAGATCAAAGAGAAAAGCGAGCCATATGTAGTTGACTTTCCTCTGGGAATATTCTCATGATATCGACTGGAGAGAAGACGGACTGGCGGGTTTTATTCTGACTCTCAGAGAGCGAGTAAAAGAAAGAAAGAGAGAGAGAGAGAAAGCTCGTTGAATGCTGCCTTTAATCTGCAAGCAGAACAAGCAGCGGTAGCCGAAGCGGCGGACCTGCTTCACCATCCTCCTCGCCCGCTTCATCCCCGGCTCTGCTCGTCTTGTCTCCCCTACTTCTCTGACCACAGGTTATCGGATGGACCAGCACCCCAGCGCCCGGAGCTGCACCAGTCGCGGGGCTTCGTCCTGCGAGGCCGTCCCGACTGAGCCCTCCATGAATCTGTACATCCACTCCACCACCGGCACACGCTTCGAGCTCTCCCTGCCCCAGGAGGAGACCGTGGACGGACTGAAGAGGAGGCTGTCGCAGAGACTCAAAGTACCAAGAGAGAGACTCGCTCTGCTGCACAAAGAAACGTGAGTAAACCTGATAGACAAACGTTATTGGAATTTGTTTAGCAGAAGTGTTGCAGCCTTTTCTACGTGTGGTAAAGCATTTTATAAACAGTCATTTACCCTTTTGGTCCTAAACGGCCAGCCTGTGTATCTGTAACTAAACGCTGGCATCATGAGCCGTAATGTCTAGGCTAATCCGCAGTTTAAAAAAAACGAGTTTAGGTGCGTTCACCCTCCGGGCCTGCTGTAATACGTTTTAATCTATACTTGGGATGTATGCGTGGTCGAGCTTTTGGGAGCTTCGGAGACAACCTTGGCTGCTTCGGTCATCAATACATTCAAGGAAACCAGTGGCCGTAAGGACGCACGGTATTGGATTTACGCATAGGGGACGCACCGGTCACTGGAACAGTATTGACGAGGCGATCTGCAGACTTGCATTGATTCATGCCTCCTTCGTTATAAATACTAAAGCCTGACTGAATTACTAATGCTGGGGGAATTAAGCATGTTAAACATTAATGAAAGTCACACAGACTGCTGCACAGGCCATCTGTATAACGGAAGGTGCTGGGGGTAGAACTGTGTGTGTGGATGTAAATGTGAGCATTACATGGTAATAACCAGTAGCTTTTGGAAGCAGAATAAATCCTTAATCCTTAATGGTTTCAGTGGATTTTCTTGGTGAGAGCTATGGGCTGGCCAGCACTCAGATAATAGCACATCAGGGCAGCACTGCATGAGCGAGGGAGTTAAAACCTTTTATTATTTAAAACTAGTCTAACCCCAAAACCTACAGTACTAGGCGGTTCTGAAAAGGAATCAGGTTAAATGAGCTAAACATAGTACCGGTTGTGTTATGCAAAAAGAAAAAAAGAAGAGAAGGGAGGCTTTAGTACATGCAAACAGTCAGCATTGTTTTTTAGGACCCGTCCCCTCCCACCCATTGTAATCACCCAATAAATCACATCATCCTTTAAAACCTGAAACCCCCTTTTTAATCCCCTCCTGCTCCTCCAACTGTAGACCTAAAGCAAGTCAGTTCTGAGGGCCTTTGTTCAGCTGCATGAGGTGAGATTTGGGTCATGCCTGTACAGCAGGCTGTCCTAAACATCCTTCACTGAACTAAAGGAGGCACAGAGTTAGAGTGGTTTTAGTGCGTCGTGACCTGCAAGAAAAGAGCATTTCTTCATCGTGGAGCAGACGCTCCTGCTCTGCACCAAACATTAAATAGTAAAGCCCTGGAAATGTATTATGTATCAACTTTCTTCAGAATCACAGAGGTGGCCATCTTAGTACAGTTCAACAATAGATTTAAGAAGAATACAAAACAATAGATCTTTAGGTGGGATGCCTTCTTCTAGATTTGCAATGTCATTAATAGCCGCGTGTCACGCTGTTTATCTTTTCTCGTAACTATTAAAAGGATTGCGGTTTTGGTTTCAGAGTTTCAGCTCCTCATTTGTGCAACTCAAACTGGCAAAAGGAAATACTTACCTCCACTTAGTCAAGTGGCACTAGTGCCAGAAATCCACTGCGAGCGGTTGTCAAGCTCCACTATACTCGAAATTGAAATATGACAGCCCAATCAATACTTCTCTTTCATGGAGCGTTTCACCCACGGCTCTTTTTCAAACTAGTTTTGGATTCTGTCTGCCCCCCCCCCCTTGGCTGAAGGCTGTTTGTGTGTCTGAAGAGAGAAGATATTGTCAGCACAGTCTAATTATCTTGTTCTCTCTAACCCTGCAGGCGACTAAGTTCAGGCAAACTCCAGGATCTAGGCATCTCTGATGGGAGCAAGTTAACACTTGTACCAACAGTTGAAGCAGGATTAATGGTAAGGCTCACTTGGCTGTTATTTATTTAGTTTGCAGTCCCAATATCAATAACAAATGCAGCACATGGGCATTTCTTTCCTGTACTTTACATCATTAAAGCTCCTTTTTAGCCCATTATTATAATAATTTTTATTTATATATTACTTCCTCTCTTTGCAGTCTCAAGCATCAAGACCCGAACAGTCAGTAATGCAAGCCTTGGAAAGTCTAACTGAAACTCAGGTAAGAGACTGTTTTTCTTTTTGTGTTGACACTGCAATAATGTGACAAATGGAGATATTTGGAGGTTGTAGCTTTGGTTAAGTGCAGAGCAACATCCAGATATGACGGAGACGGAGAGAAAGAGATGAGATGAGCAGGCTGCACAAGCCTCTTTGCTTGTCTAATCTCAGCCAAGCCAAGCTAGACATCCAGTGTGAGATGCTAGGATATAATAAGCAGCAACACCCCTTGTATCCTAGTAACATCTGTGATAGCATATGCGCGTGTATGTGCGCGCACGCCGCTGCAGGAAGCCAGGGCGAACACCACGCAAGAAAGGCTTATTTGTGAGCTGTTGAGAGGACCAGCACATAACACTCCCTTCCACCTTTCTGTTTATAGCTTCATCTGTGAAATGTCTCTACTCCTCCTGTATTCCATGCTCTTAACACATACACACTCGCACACACAGGCAAGTTTCCAGGAAGTGTGCTGTAGCTGCATGGAGGTGAAGTGTACTCTCACTCACGCATACACATAGTGCTGGCTCATTAGATGACAGCTTTTTCACTGAGTATTAGCACAGGGTTCCTGGAAGCATAGCGTGCACACAAAGACCGAGTGGGGCCTACTCACCGTACTTACAGTGAAACGGCTCTGTAGGCCTGCTGAAATACAGTATGCATTTGAGTCATGACTCACCTGAATGATCAATAGTGAGAGTAAAGCGAAAAAGACAAAAAGTTCACAGCGCCGGGCGCAGAGAGAGAAGAGAGGCGATAAGGCTGAATGCACACAGGCAACAGTGTGACGTATGAAACACTCTGCAGCTGACTGACTGACTCAGACCTACTTCCTTTTGTAGCGTTGGGTAACACTGAGATGTACGTAAGTGCATCGGTGATGCGCTGCTGACTGATGTCAAAACAGTACAAGATGGTGAAATGAATGATGCGTTTGTCCAAAGAAGAATAATGTACGTTAAGTCCAAAAATGTTATCAGAGGATGTGGGCAGATCGGAGCAGTCGGAGTGTGGTTCAGTGTGGCTTCGTTTCCTGCTGATCATTTTCTGGTGGGAATCCTGGCCTCGTCGGCGTTTGTGTGTGTGTGTGTGTGTGTGTGTGTGTGTGTGTGTGTGTGTGTGAACTCAGCATGCGTCTCGTAGCACCGACAGCAGACGACTGCATGTGTGTAGGTGTGTGTAAGTAAACGTGTGTGCGTCTGTTACTGGATGTGTGTGTGTGTGTGTGTGTCAGAGTGTTAGTGGGCAGGAAGCAAGCCTTGCCCATCATGCGTTACGCCTTTGCTGGGCAGCCACGAGCGACCGTCATTTTCACCAGAGGCAGAGATGATAATTCAACAGCCGACCCAGAAGAGCAGATTTCTCAATTTGCCTTTCTTGCTGTGTCCCAATTACTCTTTGTTTCATTATGAGTCACATGCTCGCTTTTCTTTCTTAAGAATTGTTTGCTTACGGTACATTACTGTTGCCTTCTTATTTATGTGATATTAATTGTAACCCTGCAGTGGGGGATAGAGAGAATAAAGGGCACCGTAAGGCAGGTCGCTGGGTGCTTTAGTGTGTTTTTATCCAGAGAAATTGATTCCTCTTTATAATTCATGAAGCGGAATGGAATGATATAGATTGCAGAGAGATTAAGGATCTGAGTAAGATTAGAAAACAGGAACACAGAAGCTTTCCCTCATTTCCTCTTGCCCCCCCCTCCCCCCCTAACTATGGGGCTATCAAAAATCAATCAATGCACTTAGCTCTTAAAAGTGTCTGACATGATAGCTGATATGCTCATACATCCAAAAATAGCCCAGAGGAGATGTTAGCTGTGGTAACCGCTGGACCCCCTTATAACCCCTCACCCCTCCACCCATCTGCATTTTGGTCCTGAGAGGTCTCATTTCCAGATCGGGTGTTTTACCAAGAAGTGTGTGTATTCATGGAAGATGGGGCTCAGCGGATCACCTTATGTCTTCTCCTTTATCCGGATTCTGGGGGAGTTCACAGCTAGCAGCTAGCTAACCAACCAAGCAGAACATGACAGCTTCCAGGGCCGTTTCAGACTTTTGTGGAGCGGGTCAGATAGAAAATGTTTTATGGAAATGGAGCCCCGGCAATTATCAAAGTGGGATTTTTTTTTTTTTTTTTTCTCCTTCACTCCGTCTCCCCCTTTTTCTCCTTTACCCTCTCTTGTTTCTGCTTAACAGCTCTCCCATGGCCCTATAATTTAAATGTGCTGGGGTTTGCAAGTCCAGCTAGCTGCCTTGGTTTTGACCGTGATGGCTGACTTCTTTGGCAAGGACAATCCTGGGCTGCCTTAATTCCTCCTCTGGCATCTCACTATACTTTTTGCATGACATCTAAGCTGTATTAAGCCACTGCCTCCTGACAGCCCATCAAAATACAGTTGCCTGCACTACTCTCTTCTCATTCTGTCTGCTAAATAGAGGTTGTGTGTTCAGCTTACTTATGCAGTCATGTGCTGGCACACACACACACACACACACACACACACACACACACACACACACACACACACACACACACACACACACACACACACACCAGAATTGAAAGGATATATTTAAGAGGATTGAGGATTGAGATCAGAGAATGCGAAAATGTCTGATCCTAGTAGTAAAAATGAATGTATACTTGCTGGACAAGCAGTGAAAGGGAAATGAAAGCAATATTCACAATTTCTGGGCATATGTAGACAGTGGCATCCGCTCTCCATCTATTGATCTTGGTATTTGACATAAAGGGAAGGGTTATGTGTCCCTCTCAGCACACAGGGACTATTTGCTCATTGATGTTAGAATAAAAGCCAACCAGGCAGGCAGGCATCACCCTTACCATCCCCCCATTTGCCCTTCCCCCATGCAGCCACCTCTTTGTTCCTGTCTTAAAGCATGAGCACCAAACCTGCCCAGCTGACAAACCCTCAAACACACAACAATGATTGAGGGTCACTCTTTAAGTTTGGCTCTCCCCCTCGATCCCCCTTTCATCCTCCATACATCCATAGACATCAGCTATAGCCAACGGAGTGCAGCTACAGTGCTGCATACTGGTTTTCAAAATCAATCTCCAGCTGGAGCAAGGCTCAGCAGGCTGCAGATTGACAAATTTTGCCTTGAACACTAACACAGATTGCTTTGGGAGGAGGCTGTGTGTTGCCATTCCATATGTCCCCACGGAATACGCTGTTCCATATCTGCTCTACTTTTCTTGCTCCCGCCGACAAGCACCTCCTGTCCTCCTCCACTCCCCTCCTCCTCTTCCTCGAGCAACGACAGGCAACAATATGGCACAGTTTTGTCATTGTGTCTAGAAGCGGGCAGATGCAAACTAGTAGGCTCTAACAATCTGTGGGAAGTCACCCCTTGGGTCACCCTCACCTCATTTCCTCCACTCTGCCTCCCTGAGGCGGGTGCCACAGTGTGCCAGAGAGGTGGAGGAGAAAAGAATGGGAGAGCTTAGCACGAGTTATTCTGTAACATTTCAAGTCGATGTATATGTGCAAGTTCTGTAGGTTGGAGGTAATGGAACGGATGAGCTTATATGCTTGGGTAACTAACAGATGAAAAATACAGGCGAAGATCTAATGGCTAACGACAGATTGTGTGTGTGTGTGTGTGTGTGTGTGTGTGTGTGTGTGTGTGTGTGTGTGTGTGTGTGTGTGTGTGTGTGTGTGTGTGTGTGTGTGTGTGTGTGTGTTCAACTGTGTACCTACCTGTGCATGTCTTTGTGCCCGCACACGCCTGTGTGTGTAAAACAGCTCAATGCAGATGGTCAATATGTTTCTTTTCCCAGTCCTGCACCCTGTAGACCATCTTATCTAGATGCTAGTTTATCAGCAGGATTAACACTACTGGAAATCATTGGAGAGTAATTGTATTGAGAATTTAGGAGTGCAAGGGATTGAAAAATGACTTGAGTGGACCCTCCCCTTTTTATAGCATGCAGCTTTCGCTGTCCTTCCCGCTGCCATTGAAATACGGGCTTTTTATATGCATGCAGTATAACAGAGGGAGTCTTTGCTCTTCAGAAGTGTAATTTGTTTGTTTTTTTGTTAGCTAAATGAAAGCTACAGAAAATAATTTGTTGCTGGATGTGTAAATCAAATGGTGTATAGAATACAAGACAATGCTGATCTGAAGGCCTATTCTGTCCCTGCTCATGTAAATCCTGGCCTTGAAAATTGCATTAATAAGCTGATCACGCAGTATTTTTGCACCTGTGTAATCCCCTTTGTGGTGCTTAAACGCTCAGTGGGAGGGGGGTGGAGGGAATCAAGGTGTGTTGTGTGGGGCAATCACGGGATAGATGGATTTTCCAGGGGATTTCATTGTCCTATTGTGCATATGCATCTGCCTGCATATGTGTATGTGGCAACACCCATTTTTGATGTCCTTGTCTTTGTGCTTTCCCTCGTTCAGCAGCCAGGGGAGTCTCAATATCTCCATATTTGAGTCGTGACCATCGTTTCTTTCCATTCCCTGGCGACAGTGAGCTTTTGTGATTCAAGTAGCAAGGCATCGTGACTAGTGGGGCTACTGTGGGGGAGGATGAAGGCCAGAAATGTCGCGTCTGATAGCCACCACCAAGTCAATTAGGCATATGATGCTGGGGAAACGGGGAGGTCATACAAAAACATACTGAAGAAAAGGGAAGTGTCCTGAAAGAAAGACAGCATTGAAGGCAAACTGGTCAAAATGAGGATTTCTTTGCAGTCGCTTGCCTTGAATTGGAGCTAATGCGCGAGGGCTGTGTGTTGAGAGGCTTGTATGTGATGTGTGAATCGGCTCAGTGTAGCTGATCAGTTGTTGGCACAGGTGGAGTGTGAGGAGCTTGGAACCTTTTTTTTGCAATCAGCTGATCAAATTTAGTGATGGCCAGCTGGTCCTCTCTTGCTCCTTCCAGTACCCTCCGTGTTGTATCAGGCAGTATTACAGACTGCTATCTTTCTAATAGGGCCTTTTGAAGAGCCCATCGGCTGCTTTTAGGATTTTGGGGCATGATGCAAGTGATTGATTTTTTTTCCTTCTCTCTTTTGAGAGGCTATTATTGCATCTTAAGCCGGTATGCGTCTGCACAGAGACTACCAATAGTGTCCTGGTGCGATCAAAACATCTTGGTTGATGGGCGGGGTAGCGAGCTAATTTTTGGACCCGTAGCCTTCACCTTGGCGATTTTTGACAAGTGAGCTGCTGCGTTGGAACCAGAAAGGCTTCATCCTCTCAAGGCTTCCCTACTCTCCACCCTCCTGTCCCGCCCTCCAATCCTCTATCCTCTTTTCTTTGGCACAAAGCTGCTCAGTTGTTCATGAATGTCAGCTCAGTGCTGCCAGCACTCTCTATCTTTCCCTCCCTCTCCCTCTCACCCTCCCTCAGCCTCTCAGCCTCTCTCTTCCTCCCTCACTCCTTATCTCCCTCCCTTCGTTCGCTTGGTGTGCAAAAGGAAGAACGACTGCAAATGAGTTCCTTGAACCACAGGGACCCCAATAAATAAAACTGTCAGCCAGAGATGTCGAAAGAAAGAAAGAGGAAAGGAGCCAGAGGCACACTCTCACTGAATATTTCATCACCCACCACAACTCTGACACCCTACCCCCATCGCCCGCATCCCCATCCCCCCCCTCTCACCATCTTTTCTCCCTTCCTTGTGTCATGCCAACCCCCACCCCACCACCACCACCCTTTTCCTCCATCTTTTCGCCACCCCTCCTCCCCCTGCCTGCCCCTTATCATATTCTCCCCCATCACTGCATAGCAACCAATGTCTCCTGCTAAACAAAATGCCACCTCCTGGACCACCCCGGCTACTAAAACAAAATGGTTGATAGCGCGCTGGCTCTGGGGTCATTCGTTAAAGAGGAGCAATTAAGTTGAACGGCTCTATTATCAACACCTGTATGTCAGTGAGTAGACTCTGTCATGGCACCACCCATCACATTTCTGTTGAGTATGATCACCCTATGCGTGTTGTTTTCAGCAAACGCACACACGCACATCTTGTTCTTCAGGCATGAGCTCCTCTTCTCTTTGCATACCACTGCTGCTGCATCGGAAAGGGAACAATGAATGGCTGGTTTCTCTCTGCCCGCCTTAACACAACAAAAGTGGGGCCCCCTCCACTCCACTCTCCCTGTCTCTCATAACAAACCACCACAGACGGCCGTAAGAAAGCTTGCTTCTCTCGCAGGCTAATTTGTAGCCTGCCATGTGGTGTCGGGGGCTCAGTTGGAGTACATGGATTTCATCTCAGTGGTTTTGAATAATCCACACTAGTCATTTTAAGGGCAATCAAGCCTCCTCTCTGTTTCTCCTGCTGTCACTCACTTTCAGCCTTTTTCTCTCACGCACACACATGCACGGAAACCGAGGTGGTGAAGCAAAGGCCCTGTTCAGACTTGACATTGAATGGCATCGTGGATGATTTCTGCACGGGTGGAAAAGAAATGCGTTCTCCTTCGGTTTCAATATATGTACGACGGTGCGAACGCAAATGTGTTCTTGACATTATTTAGCAAGACACTTCTTCCACACTTGCCGGTGGGTTTGCCTCTTCAAATAACTCTGTCAAAGTGTAGAAGTAGCCCGATAGCCAACACTGTCTTCGTTTCTAGCTAGTGTGACTGAGCACAAATACTTCTGTTGAGCAGCAGTTGCAGTTTCTTCACCGATAAAATCCAATGTGAGCAGGGAAGTGAAATCCAATCACAAGCAGTCACTTGTGGCAGATTCTGCTGCCAGGTACTAACCTGTCTCTACTGGACGTGTCTCTACTGAACATTACCCCCCCATCTTCCTCCCCCACCTTTAACTAAACACTGGGTTGATGGTCTCCCTCGGGGCCTTTTTACTGTGTGTGTGTGTGTGTGTGTGTGTGTGTGTGTGTTGGCAAACTGTCGACTCATTCTCTTGACAGCTGTCAGTCACAGACACAGTCAGCACAGTCCTCCTCCCCCTCCTTTTATCTTTTGTCTTTCTTTCTCCCCCACCCACTTTTGGGATTCCGCCTCCCCCCCAAGGTCTCAAACACACACACAAACACACACTCTAGCAGGTGACCTTTTGTACACGGAGTTTCCGCCATCTCAGGTAACACCCTGCCCTGTTCTCCTCCTCACTTCACACCCCGCCCTGCTGAGTTTATTGTCTTACCAAGACAGGGTAACCATGGGTGTGGACTATACTATCAACAAGCCATTATTGGCTGAGTTTACTCTCTGAAAAGGCTGAGTTTCTGTTTATCCTGCAGCATCATTTCTGCTGATTTCTGCTGCTTTAGCGGTTGATTATTGACATGTTGAAATGCAGCCCTCAGATCATCCCAACCCCCTTATCCTTTCACCTGCCTCTCCTCTGCCTCCGTCCTCTTTTTCCACGCCATGTCAATACCAATGTGCAAAGGTCACCCTGGCAACAGAGAGGCAGCGGTCGATAGAGAAAGAAATGAATAAAAAAAAAGCAGAAGAAAAGGAAAGGGAGAGAAGTGATAGAGGGCAGAGCCTGGTGATTCACAGGGTTAAATACAGGCCAACTCACAAGCACACTCCAAAGGCCGTAGGGTCTTGGGGGGCTCTGCTCTCTTTTGCTGTCTTTGTACGTATGTCTCTTTTTTCTTGTTTTCTCTGCTTTGTCATTATTCTTTCTCTCCATCTCCAGTCCTCTTTGTGGTCTCTCCTTCCCTTTTGTAGCTTTTCGGAGCTGCTTCTGTCTTCCTGTCCCCCCCCTCCCCTCCGTGCCACTCTGGGGACTGAAAACACACAGGCAGTAGGGGTCGTTGAAACTTTTTTTTGGACAGAGGCGTCACTTTGTATTTGCCAGTGCTAGTTGTTTCTGTTTGCTTCTATTTGGGGACAACCTGAGATGTCATTACTGCTGAGTCTGAGAACCAAAGAAGCTTTCTGACCCCCGAATGACTCTCACTAGAAAATAAACACACATGCGCGCACCTACACACATGCTGAGACTTCAGCAGTGAGTGGCAATACACCGCAACAGAGCCGCAGGCATGCAAGAGGGGGACAAGAGAACTTTTGTTGTTCAGTGTGAATCCTCCAGCCAAGTCGTGACAACTTCGCTATCGTGTGTGTGTGTGTGTGTGTGTGTGTGTGTGTGTGTGTGTGTGTGTGTGTGTGTGTGTGTGTGTGTGTGTGTGTGTGTGTGTGTGTGTCCATCCGGGCCACGAGTGGGAAAAGTGAAGGCCTCCACACTTGGCTCCTGTTAGTCGTTGCCAGAGCTCCAAAAATGGGCAGCCCTTCCAGATCCGCCCGTGGACAATCGGCCATTCTGTGTTTGAGAGGCAGGCGGGGTGTATTTCCTGGACGTGGGGCTGATTTTTTCAGGCCCGGGGCCAGACAGAAGGGTGGCCTCTGTCTCTGAGCTGAATGACCCTGCTGACTAAGAACGGACTTTGGGGCAGTGGGAGGCGAGCGAGAGTGGGCTCTGTTTGTGTGTGTTTTCCAATAGGTCTCCTCATCCACTGCTCCCCCAGCAGATGTAAATAGGCCAGTGTTACAGAATAGTGATTGATTGCGTGATGTGCTAATGTGGTGTGTCTGTCTCAAAGCACTGTTGTGTGGATTTTTTTTTTAACTGCCAACCATGGTGCAGACTGTTCATTTTCAAAGGAGGAAGTCAATATGCGTGTGGGAGCTTTTTTTCTCTCTTTTTGAAAGGCTTTGGCCTTCAGTACATAATCTGAATGCAGACTTAAGTTTGCAAATACCTCTGTCTGCACCAGTAAATCATGTCTGTATTGCTTATTTTGTAATTTGGCGAAGCTGTGTTGGTGGCCTTTCTGTAAAAGTATACAAACTTAATTACTCAAATTGTCTTTTGTCTACCTGCAGGTCAGTGACTTCCTGTCCGGCCGCTCCCCCCTCACCCTGGCGCTGCGTGTCGGTGATCACATGATGTTCGTCCAGCTGCAGTTGGCGGCGCAGCAGTCCGGCGCTCCCCAGCTCCAGCACAGGCACCTCATCACCCGGGGCAACGCAGAGACCCCATTGGGACAGCCCACGGGGCAGCCCCGTGTCCCCCACCCTCACCCTCAACCTCACCCGCACTCCCACCACCACCCCCATCATCCACACAGTCACCCGAGCCCCCACTTGTCCCAGCCTCACCTGGTCCCTTCCTCCCCCTCTCCCCCAGGCTCCCCTTCCTTCCCCCTGCCAACCACGCACCACCAGCCGCTCCCTCCCATGTACCACCAGTCGCCCTCCTCCGCTCACTGTAGCCCCCCTACTCCTCCACCCCACTCCCCTCGCCCGTCCCACATGCCTGGGGGGCTTTTCCGCTCTCCAGCCCATCACCACCATCACAACCACCACTACCACCAGCCTTCCTCAAGCCCACCCAGCCACGACATCGGCCAGGCCAGCCCCGTAGCCCCGGTCCTCTGCCCTGAAGTAAGTCTCAAACATATTGTTGGCAATCCATTTTGCCTGTGCTTTTGTGCATCTTTGTCATTAGCCTCAGCTTAGTGAGGAGACATGCATGCAACATATTATCTGATGGTAATAGAAGGTGTGACAACAAGTAAAGTGGTAAAATAGCTTAACTTTTACATAACTGATGTCATCATAGGCACTTAGCCCTCTCATGAATGAACAATAGAGGGGAGGGAATGGGTTATGACCATTTGACCCGAGTGCATTGCACACAGCTAAATCATCCTCCATTAAATTGATTAGATTAGTGGGATATCCCAGAAGCATGAGGGAGAACCAGTGGTTTACTCAGGTCTGGAGAAGGTTTGCGCGTGCTTGCGTGTGTGCGAGTGTGTGTGTGTCCAAACCACAGTGCACTTAGTCATCACTTGAGTGCAGTCTGCTTCCCAAATACATACAGGCCAACAAACGCATAAACTAAAACGGGCACAGCATCCATATAACCTCATCCCGGGGGGGTAAACAAGATTTGAATAGAGGCAGATTTAATGAATATTGTAGTTGGTTTTCCAAGACCACCTCGGTGTTTTTCATCATTAACCTTTACACCCGATCATTTTTATTTGGATAACTCTAAGAACAGCTGCACACACTTGTCTGCGCCAACCAAACTTGGCGTTTGTACTTTCTCTACCTCCCCGCGCTCCGGCCTATGGAAAGCCAATAACAACCAGATGTGAGAGAGATGGTTCACAACAAGGAAAAACAAAACCGACCAGGCCAGTTTAGCAGTGAGAAAACGGAAATGGCTATTCCTCATTAGGCTTTCACATGCGTAACACACACAAACACAGAGTCGCACACAAACACAAGAGACCTTTGCCTGGGTTTCAATTTCACTTTCAGAAGTCATAAGAGTTATCCAAGTTAGACTATGGTGAAGTAACAGGGTTGCTAAGTTCTCAGGTTTGAGGTCACAAGATATCCCGGCTGCTCTGGGGCTGTGGCATCGCAGAAGCTCAGGTTTCCTGCTTTTTGGGGGTTTCTAATAACCCTTAGGCTTCACTGCATAGGTTACTTACATAGTGCAAAAAGTATTTACATCACTCTGAAGTAAAGGTCACAGAGGTACCTCAGGACAGAGCTATACTGTATATATAAGGGGTATACGTCACGTTCACAGCTGTTGCTGAATGCATGAATGTCATTTGATGCACGTTAACACAGTATGTGACGTGATCGTGTACAGATGTGTTCTCGTCACACCACGTTTCCATTCCCTGAAGCCTCACTAAATGCTATTTTAATATTGTTTCTCCAGGCTAACTGCAGCCCCAACAGCCCCAACAGTGGCAGCGGTCCCTCAACACGCTCCCGCAAACCTGGCGCCATCATCGAGAGCTTCGTCAACCACGCTCCCGGAGTCTTCTCAGGGACCTTTTCAGGTGAGGGGGACACTGAGCTGCCGTTAACATGTATTGGCGCTCTAAGCAATAACCCTGCACACAGTGAGATCCACCTGAAAGCCTCTTTTTATGAGAACTTGCTTCACTAAAAATACCCAGAACGTTCAACACATTCTCCACTGTCTGGCCTCAGGGTCTGTTGTGGGCATTGTGTATGTGAGAATGACCTTAAACGTTTTGTCTTTTCTGCTTTTTTTTTTTATATTAAAACTCCGTAGACCTCTCTTGTAACACTTTCTCCGTCTTTCTCGCTCCCTCTCTCAGGCACTTTGCACCCTAACTGCCAGGACAGCACTGGGCGTCCCAGACGAGATATCGGTACCATCCTGCAGATCCTCAACGACCTCTTGAGCGCCACACGCCACTACCAGGGCATGCCCCCCTCCCTCACCCAGCTCCGCTACCAGACCCAGTGTAGTTCACCCACCTCCCCGTCCCCGTCGCCGCCTCCTTCGCCCCAGGTTGCTGGCATTGGCCTCTCTGCCAAAGCTACCTCTGTGCCCGCCAGCAGCCCTAGCAGCCCTGCGCCGACTCTTCATCCGCTGGTGCAGTGCCAGAGTCAGATCCGCATGTGCAAACCCCCTGGTGAGTGACTCCCACACCGCACTGCCTCTGGTCACGCAAGCATTTCAGAAACGCAGGGCCTACACTAAACACTGGCTCTCCTTAGTAATGCAATACTAGCTTCTCCAAACCTGTTCAGTCAGGCTTTACTTGTCAGGCAGCGGAGTTGGCTTTGTTTTCGTGCTCCAAGGAGATAGGTTTACCCCTTCAAGCCTAGGCTTGGCTATGTTTAGATTAGATTAGACTTTGGGTGATTTAGCGTGCCTCTTTTAAAGAAGGGCTGCAGCTGGGGCATGTATGGGCTGTCGGGCTGGACAAACCACGACCTACCCATGCCCAAGGGCTGTGCCGGGGGCAGGGGGCTGGAGTACAGATGACACTGTTTAGGGTCTGGGTTTGAGTGTTTTCAAACCTCCTTTTCTTGCAGAGACACAGGATGTTGAGTGTCAGACAGATGTCCACAACCGATAACATTCAGTCAATGTTGTAAGGTTAGACTGGCTGCGCTGAGAGAAACAGCATTGTCCTCTGCTGCTTCCTTATCTCCTGTTGAGGAAATCGAGCTAGCCTTTGGTGAGCTGCTGGTCAATTTTGTTGAAGAGTCTGGTAGGGAGGGTCCTGGAGTACAGTGGTTTATGTTTAATGTTTTCTTTTGTTTGATAAAGCCAAAGCATAGATTTCAATTGTCCTGCGCTGGCTTTGTCCCTTGTTTTATCACCTTTTTAGTTGCAAACTGAAGGGAGTGTTTTAGTTTCAACAACTGAATACAGATTGACCGAGGATGTCCAGTAAGTTTCAGTGAACAGTTGGAATAACACAGGCTTATTATCCTAACTCAGGGAAGACCTTTCCTTCACTGCCCCCCCCCCGCTTTTCCCCTCTTCTCCCACTCATGTCATCTCTCTTCGTCTACACTCCACAGCCCACGCCACTGTTTCCCCCATTTGCTGTCCAAAAACAGCCTTGTCTGTAAAATCCATCTCTCCATGTCCTTCCTCCAACTCTTTCCATGTCTGCGTTGTGCATCAAAACACTGTCCATGTTCATTTGGCCTTTTTAATAGAGCGATTTATTCCAAAATGCAGCTCTGAATAGAATTTGCTTTGTGAAGTAGAGGGCAGGAGGAGGAGGAGGACGCGGAAGAGGGGGAGTTGTTAAAACCACAACACTAAGCCTCCATTCATCATACGGACCGTATACTACCGACTGCCCACTGATTAACCAAGGGCAAAGTACAAAAAAAAGAAAAAGAAGAATGTGTGAAAGAATAGCCTGTCTAATGTCCTTCTCCAACTTCCTGCTCACAGTGTCAACTTCCAGAAAATGATGTGAATGGGTAACCCGCCCCAACCAAGCACAGTTTAGCTCAGTGAGACAATGAACGTGCCGGTGTGTTTGTGTGGACAGAGGCTGCAGGCCCACTTTGTATCCCGTTCCACACGGTGTCCTAAGGAAGCCGATGACTAAGCGCTCTTATCAGCCGACACCTGATGGAAGACTTACTGGACTTAACGCTGCGGCTTAACTCTGCTTCACAGAAAACAGCCTTCGTTCAGCGACGGAATAAACCTGCGCTTCCCATATGCCTGTGTGTGTGTGTGTGTGTGTGTGTGTGTGTGTGTGTGTGTGTGTGTGTGTGTGTGTGTGTGTGTGTGTGTGTGTGTGTGTGTGTGTGTGTGTGTGTGTGTGTGTGTGTGTGCAGTCAAACTCTAGTGGAAACAGCGTCGTGAAAATGTCACATAGCTAGGCTGTCTCCTGAGAGCCTTTAACCTTTCCGCTGCAAGTTCATGTGCGAGGGGGGAGAAGACAAGCATAAATAAAAAGCTTGAACATACTCACATGCACGCTCACTCGACCACAAATGCCTGGTTAAAGTCTTCGGCGACCTGCTTGGTTTTATGGCTTTGCTGTATAGTGTTGCTGAGTGTGGGGATTTGTTTGGACTCTTGTTGGATTTGAACAGGAGGGCTTTAGCATGGCCTGGCAGGCTGATTGTTAGCTAAATTCCTTTACTAAATTCCCCCCAAGCCCTTCAGCCACCCTGCCCAGCCAAACCCATTGTGCAGGGGCCAGGGACAGGGGCTGCATACAGGGCACCAGGCTGAGCCATTGTGGGGCAGAGATGGGGAGGGCTATGGGATTTTAGGGGCTGCCTTTTAGTCCCACTCCCACTGCAGCTGCCTTAGTTCAACACAGGCACACAGAGAGGGGCAAAGCAGGGGCAAAGTTAGCTCTGAAAGCTTCTCCAGCAAACCCTGCCTCTCTTGTGTCCCTTCCATACAATACATCCCTCCACCCCCTCCTGTCCCCCTTACGATTTGTCAGGTCATGTTAGCTTCGTGCTGGCTGGGACCGGGCAAGCCGAAGGAGGAGGGAGGGAGACGGAAGAATGAGAGAGACACAGAGAGAGAAAGATCCTACGGCCTTATCCTCATTGAGTCCTGTACATAAGCCCTGAAATGCTCGGCCGAGGCCATGTTATCCACTGGTAGGCTTTACTCCTCTGTCGTCTCACACACACACACAGGGGTTTGGTGTGACACCGGTAACTCAACGAACGCCCGGCGTCGCAGCGCAGCACAGAGCTATATAGCAAAGCCAGCCAAGCACATCAGGTGCCCTTTCATTGTCGACAAGCAGAGCGAGAGCCAGAGCAAGAGGGAGAGAGAGAGAGAGAGAGAATGCAAATTAAGTCTAAAAGTCATTGAAGAGCTCGTGTATCTGCAGGGCTGTCAGTGCCCTTTCACTGGCTGTCAGAATGCTCACATTAGCTCCGAATTGATTGGTTGGTTCGGTTTGTGTCCGTTTTAGTTGGTTCAAAATGTGTTTGGTGTTGAACTTAATTGCTCATTTTTTTCCCCCCTAGATAGGTCTGTTTCTTACGGCCGAATGTGCTCAAGAGGGGTTTCTCATGGAGCTGTTTACCTGTTGACGTTGAGCTATTGATGATAAGGGAGATATGGATTGTTTGGTCTATTCTGATGGTGTTCCGTCTATTTTTGCCTTTACCCCAACTCCTGCTGTGCATATAAAACGGGCACTACTTACTAAAACACTCTTGCCACTGGACTCAAGGCCACAAAATAGAGATTTTATCACATGATTTTGAATACTACTGTAGCTATTGTCACATAACTATATCAAGGCAATACTATAATAATTATCATGATGTGAATTGTGCCCATACCATTAACACGCGAAAGAGAGAGGGAGAGAGAGAGAGAGACAAGGCTGACTTTGCTGCAATGTGATCTTCTATTGTCTTCTTCCTCTCTCACTTTCTCTTCCTCTCTGGTCACCCCTCCTTCTTTTTCCCTGGTTCCCTGGATGCTGAGCAAACACAATGTTCTCTCTGCAAGATCACAGGACTTATCAAGGCAAACAAACAAAAAACGGCACTAAGACAACTGCAAATGAAGGCCAATCTTTATACAATCAATAAAAGGAGAAGCTCCTTTAATCTCCCTGTGCCTCCCGCACACTGCAGCCCTCCTCCCCTCTTTCTCAACCTCCGTCCTCTGTCTCCCACCCTCCTCCACCCATCCACTCCTTCTCCTCCTCCTCCCACCCTCCCGTGTGCTCCCTACATCTCAGTCCTTGCTGTGTTGCTGGGCTGGGCTCAAAGGCAAAGAAAACTGACTGACGCATCGATTATTCATAGATCACCCCTTCTTCCTCTCTTGGTCTGTTTTTCTCTGCAGCGCTCGGTGTATTTACAGGGCCTGTGTCAAAGTTTTCAGAGAGGGGATCTTGGGGATGGAAAAATGTGCTGATCGGGATTGAGTTTTAGGTGTAATTGGCAGGAATGGGAGTGGTAAAAACAGAGAGGGGGGTAGACCGGCGTTTCCTTCCTCTGTGTGCCCTTGACCGGTCTTCTGTTTGATATCTTCCACTGTGCGTTTTCAGGAGATCTGTCATCTTTTCTGTGTCACACAGGGTGGTAGATGGACAGGGTCCCTCTCTTTCTAGGGAATCTATGTCTCTTACCCAACTCTCTCTGGGTCCTCCAACGTTACTGTGCTTACATCGAACCAAGTGTGTGTGTGTGTGTGTGTGTAGTCTGTCCTTCTTAGCCAGCCCTAATAATAGCCCTACTATCATAAACATAGTCTGGAGATCCTTGCAGCCAGCTGTGTCCGGCCTAGCCGCCCAGGGCTTCGGTAGTGACGCTGATGAATGGACACACACACACACACACACACACACACACACACACACACACACCCAAGTTTTGGGTAGCTTCAAATTCTCGGAGATCTTGCCAAGCCAAAGGCCAAGACCTACAGTACCACCAAGCTGCCCTAAACTCTCTCTCCCTCTGTGTGTGTGTGTGTATGTGTGTGTTGTCCTAAATGAACCTCTTTGGAAAGCAGGATCCAAATTGAGTGGACTACCCTGGTGAAATAAATTAAGAATTTAACGTGAGACACTCTAAAGGCAAACGGTACCAGACAAACAGATTTCTTATGTAGGCATGTGTGGGTTTGTGCCGTTTCATTGTGTACGGCCATATTTCGACACAGCCGAGGGGCGTTTTTTTTTTTTTTTTTTTTTTTTTTTTTTTTTTGCTCGTAGCTAGTGAGAGCAGGGGAATAAGGGG